>NC_081408.1:539752691-540052691 GCF_030272615.1 Cryptomeria japonica
ATTTCTAAAAGTAAGAATTGACTTTTAAACAATAATTTAAACCAATCAACCTAGCATGCTTGCATTATTAATTTAACAATAAAAAGGTATCCATAATAATTTATCCCCATTTAATCTATAAAAGCAATTCACATAAAATGACACTAGAAGAATAAATAAAGTCACAAACGCATAACACGCACAACTCAACTTAAAAAAACATAGACATGACCCACATACCAACAGCGGAACGATGGCCTACTTGGCAATCCGACAGGGTAGACAAAAGATTGATGTCGCTCACAAATGAGCAAGGCTAGGGATGATAGTAGGGCCTTAGAACTATCTCCTCCACTTCCATCGTACGCTCAGACCTATGGAGCCAGGTGGAGTTGGCACCTTATACTCGCAATTCCTGCATCACCGTACCATGCATACATATATATACAAACACGGTAAACACACTAGTGAAGGAGAATTGTGACTTTTCGTGTCTCACCAAAATGAGTGACGAGAAATCATCTCCTCGCACCCCATACACTTCCACACAACATGACAACATATACATAAATAAAATCGAGCATGAAGCAAATGTGTTAGTCCATCATTAGCAACACATAAATAAACTTAACATTTCATCATTAATAAGATACAATGCATAAGCAGAGTTTACAACTACTCATCAATAAGCAATAATGCATAATCATGTTCACCAAATCACACTCCAAAGCATCATACAATAATAACACATCACAATCACTATAAATCAACCATCCACGTAAGCCATTGAAAAGTCAACCTTGGTCAACGAGGTCAAAAGGGTCTGATTAGGGTAGGTGTACTACATTCTCCCCCCTAGGGTTCGACTTACTCCTAGAAGTGACAAGGCTAGGATAGAACAACAAGGACACCTAAGTAATCACACACACATAACATAACACAAAATCACAACTTATCTTAAGGAGAATGCAATCCACAAAATCAATATACTAATGTATAGAAATCAACATCCCAAATCAACTATCTTAACATAAACATTTCTTGCCTTTTCTAAATCAAATAGGTAACATTGAACAATCTTCCTTTTACGTTCCTTAATTACAAAAATCAATGCATTAAAAAAGTTACAACAAGATGCGTTATCTATCATTACCTAGGTTAAACATACTAACACCCTTATTTAGCTTCTAAGAACTACTATTCCAACATACATTCATACAAGAAAAGATCTTCTACAAAAATCCTTATCCAAAAATATACATATTATATTGTACAAAGCATCATAACTGAGTCTATTTAAACATGAAAACATTTATTTTACATCAATAAGCATCATAAAGATGGTATTTACATGTCTGCTACAACATCCTATTTATACACACTTCCTGCATTACCAGGTTAGCCACAACATACTCTCAGATCTAACTCTAAAATTCAGTCGTAACTAATATTTCATACTACCTCTAAGGTACATAATGCATACACATTAAATGCATAAAGGTTCATGGTGGAAAATCACATCAATAACAACACCAAAACATCACTCCCAAGGCAAGATACAACCTCATACGAAAGAAGAAAGGAATATAATTACCTACATCCAACCATCTAATGTCTACTTATTTCAATTAGAACCCGTGTAGGCCTTTCAAATACTCGATGAAATGATAAGTCCACATATCATTAATATTTATCTAAAGCTTATCACACAATTAGCTAGATCTAGTCCACACTTCTTTGTACTACCTCTTATACTTCAGATGATTACAAATCAATTTCATCAAAGAAAATACATTTATTTCCGTAACTAATCTCATTACTAATTTGGTTACCTCATTATGCCTAGAATCACTCTCTGCGGTGTTCTCCCTTAACACACTATCAGAGGTTCAAGCGCACATGATAGATATAACACTTAACACATAGCTAGGACCAACTAATACAAATATTCAAAACGACCACTATAGATCTTAAAAGAACGTCATCCAAATGATGACTGCCAAATACGATGATAAATAAGAAAAATACCGGCAAATTAAAAAATCAGCAAAATAAAAAACATGACAAGTGCCAAATTTAAATAAAAAGGAACGATAATTTAGTGGTCATTTCATCATAAGAAATTTCAAAAGAAATGTCATGCCCAAAATTTAGGGCAAGAACAGGATAATTTTTTTTTTAAAATAGCACCTAGATAACAATATAATGACTAACACTTAACATGCTAACATGTTTTGTCTTAACTATGTGTGTGTTAACTCAATTCATTAACTCAAGTGAGCAAAATATTATTGTAAATTAAATTTAAAATGACATATGTTCCATAAAGAATAATCTCCTCAACCTATATTCAAGTATAACAATTCAATTTTAATATCATCCTTTTAAAATACTCTTAGGTTTATAAAAACAACAATATTGGTCCTCTTGATTATAAAACACATTTATAATAAAATACTTAATGATTTATTTAACCCAAAATTTGCCTAATCCTTATAGATTTTTCAAACTCTCTCTATATATATATATAAACTTTATAGAAGTTTCCCCATATCTCCAAAAAAAATCTTCATGCAAAACCTTAACTTAAAATTTAATATAAAATAAAGTCATTTTTTTTTTTTTGTCTTTTTCTTTTTTAATTATACCCTAATTCATTATATGCATATAAATATATGTCCCTTTACTATTTTCCTTTTTTTTTTATCTACACTTCTTCCCACTTATTTACCCTAGCCCTAACCGGGCTAGGGTTCCATTATATATATTTTTTGTTGCAGGGCGAGCTTGGGCGGCGGCCATGGTGGATTCGGCTAGGTTAAGAGAATGGGGAGGCGGCGACGTTTTTGATAGAGGGCAGGCGAAGCCGGGGCTTGCTCCCCACAGGGACGGCGGCGCCGTCGCTGTGAGTCGCTGCCCACAGTGGAGGCCGAGGCCTTCCACTGTGGGTTGCGGCCCACAGTGGCGGCTGCGGCCGCCGCTGGGGAGCCTGCGCCCACTGAGCGGAGGGGCCGCCCTGCGGGGGAGACCGCAGGGGCCGAGCCCTTTCCAAATTTTTAAATTATTTAAATTTTTTTTTTTTTTAATGTGTTTTATTTTATTATATTTTTTTTTATAATATATATATATATATACATTTTCATGTGCAAATAAGTATAAATATATTTATATAGATATATATATTTTTAAATGTATATATTTATTTATATATTTATATATATATATTTATATTTATATATACATTTATCTCGTGGGTAATTATATGATATATATATATATATATATATGTATGTATGTATATGTATGTATATATATAAAAGTATATACATGAAATCTGTATGTATATGATTATATATATTTATATATAACTATATTATTATTATTTTTTTATAAAACAGAATCTATATATTTAAGAGTCCATAGTATTTTGAAGTTAGGTGAGTATTTGACAAATTACTGAGGCATTATATTGTTTCCTTTTGATTTTTTTTTTTGCATAAATTTCCTAGATGCAAAATATAAATTAGATGGATTATGAAAGATTCTGATTTTAATTACAGCAAAAGCAAAGTAATTAAACTGTTTACTGTAGATGTTATTTTCTGTAAATAAATAATGCCAGTAGTTTAAAAATACCTAACTTCAACTATATCAAGGACTAAATTTAATAAATTTACCAGCAATCTAATAAATCTAGATTTTATTTAAATAAAACTATAATAGGTTTAGATCTTCATTTTCTGCAATAATTAAATTGACAGACTTTGCAAAAATCTACAACAACTATTTAAATGACAGATTTGGATACTTTATAGCTAAAACATAGATGTACTTTCTGTAATAAAAATAAATAACAGAATTAACTAATCCTAAAACAACAACTATATTAAATAAATAATTTATTAACTTAAACTATAGAGATGGTTATGATAAATTTAGATTTTATTTTCTGCATTTAAAATAAAATCACAGATAAAATAAAATCACAGATTTAATTAAAATACTTTTACATTTCCATGTATAATCCTAAATGCTTTTATATTTCAGCCTTCCTTTGCATGCATGCAAAATCAATTCTATTTCTTTTCAATTAAATAAAAGAATAAATTTAACTCATTTCCTTTCAAGAAATATTAAATATTCTACAAGTTTTAACCTCAACTTTAGGACTAGAACTTAGAAATAAACCATTTATCTTTTCTGCAAAATAACATGATATTTTCTGCATATATATAACAAATAACATATCCCCAAGTCTTTATTTCTATTTTACAAATAGTCTCTTATTTCAAACAAATGAGGACTTTTCAAAGGGTATTAATTACATTTACAACATTTTTTTTTCTCAACATCTTCCGCCATAACTGCATGCCCTGATATTTCTTCTAACAATCTACAAGTAAATCAAACTATGACCATGGAGTGCTCACCTCCCAGCCTAGGCTAACTGGTAGCCACTCCCGAGCTCAGAGAACCAAGCCCTAGACGGGTAACGAACATGCAAACACAAAAAGACAGAATACACATAAACTCAAACACATCCCAACCCAGGCTACACTGCACCACACATTGTGATGTCCTTTTCAAGGGTGGTAGTGGACCAAGTACCTTGAGGAGAATTGCAAGTATGGAAAAACATGTAGCCACCTCATGGCAAACCAAATACATCAAGTATAGCAACCCCTTATTCCTTATGCCTCCCCAAGGCATTCATGCCCTATTTCCCTCCTTATGGCCCCCAATGCATAAACAAACCATGTAGCAAGGGTCACATAAAATCCCTTGTGATCGCTCTCATAACGAGAGTCTCTCACTCGAGGGCTGTCACTTCTACCACCCACAAGATCCTCCTCTCTCCCAAGAGTAAGAGGTTTTGATGACTCCCAAAAACACATACAATGTATAAAAACAAAATACCAAATAAATTTCCAAGAGAATATGCACGGAAACTAGTCTTTTACACAAACATTACTTTCAAAAACGCATGCAATAAGAAATCCATTATAAGAAAGATACAACCAACCTTAATCTGCCCAAAGGTATGCTAGTTTTGTTGAGGATGAACAACCCAATTCTATGGTTCTTCCCTTTCTACCCTTAGCAAAATTCTCAATCCAAAAATCTAGCTTATTCTTTTCAAAATTCTTTTGTCTCCAAAAATGGAGAGTGGGTGATTACCCACAAATTTTCTAATTCTTGCTTAAGAAGCCCACTGTGAAAGTTATCACAAGTTTCTAAAAACTAAAAAGGAAGGTAAGGTAAAATGGGAAAGGGAACTCTCATTCGAAAAGGAAGGTTTTCAACTTGGTTCAAGTCTTCTAGTTCAATTTTCGCACAACTTAGAAAAGTCACTTTTTTAGGGTGTCTAAAAGGTCACATGGGAGTAGAAACTTGCCTAAAATTACCCCTAACCCTTAGGTATACCTTATGGGCTTTAGGAAACCCCATTAAACTACCCCTAGGTGTCCATTTAACCCTTTTTTAACCCCTCTGAAGTTTATTTTCGGGTCAAACCTATGTTGACCATCCCAAAGATTCTTTTCCCAAGGCATTTATGATATCACATTACATTAATTGAAAAAGCTACAGTTAAACAATTCCCACCAAGAGACAAATTTAAAAATTCAAACATAAATCCACACGTGTCAAGTGACACAAAGAAAATATTTTTACTAATTTATACATGAAATCGTGTCTCTTGTGGATTTTACATAAATCAATTAAATAACACTTAACACACATGTATCATTTACTGTTACGAATAAAATACAACACAAACAGGGTGTTGTCTCTCCAAATAGACATACCCTGGCTTTACGAACATACATAGGTCTAGGTTTGGTTCTTTATAATATTTCCATGGTCACATGGATAACTTCCTGCGCATCTCAATTTACACATTAGTAGCTTCAAGTAACCTCATATAATATAAATCACAAGAATAATGATACACATCATCACTTGCATACAATTTACATCTGAACAATTTAATACATCATATTTCTATCATTATAGTAAAGTCCTATAAATTCAATAATGACATTTATCACCGCAAATTCATCCTATTCAAAAATCATGTAGTGTTCTATATCATAAAGCATATAAATAAAGCATCGACATATAGCAATGTTATCCAAATCATGGAATCATATAAGTTCTAAATCCATAATGCATAAAAAAATAAAGCATCCATAATAGTCTCATCATAAAAACCACTGAAATGTCAGATTGAGTCAAGGTGGGGCCTCACACCCTCCCCCTCTAGGCATGAACTTCCTCCTGGAGTTCATCAAAGAGGTGGGGGTACTCTGATCTCATACGTGCTGCGTCCTCCCATGAAGCTGTAACCTCATCATAGCAATCCCACTGGACCCTAACCTGGTCCAGCTCTCGACCTCGAAGGGCCAGCGTCTGGCATGCCAAAATGCGAATGGGCTCCAAAGCTAGCTGCCCATCCGACTCCACCTGCAAGGCATCCCAATCTAAAATATGAGACTCATCATAGATATATTTCCTCAAAAATGATACATGAAACACATCGTGGATGTGTGACAGGCTAGGTGGCAATGCTAAATGGTAGGCAACTGGGCCTATCCTCTCAAGGATCTCAAAGGGTCCTACAAAGCGAGGTGCGAGCTTAGAACCCTTTTCATAATGGATTGGACTCTTATGCGGCCGCACTCTCAAGAAGACTCTGTCTCCAACCAAGTAGCTATGATCTATCCTCTTCACATCACTATATTTTTTCTGTCTATCCTGAGCCTCTCTAAGACGCTGTCTAATCAAATCCACCTGCTATTCCATATCCCGAACTATCTCAGGACCAATAGAAACTCTGTCCTCTATGCGATCCCAACTCAACGGTGTTCTGCAAGGTCTACCGTATAATGCTTGATAGGGTGGCATCCCCAAAGAAGTGTGATGCCCATTGTTATAGGCAAACTCCACTAAGGGAAGGTACTCTTCCCATCTGGTTTGATGATCCATGACGTACATGCGAAGCATATCCTCTAACACCTGATTAACCCTCTCTTTCTGACCATCCGTTTTCGGGTGATAGGTTGTACTGAAATTGAGCTTAGTGCCCATAGCTGCCTGTAATGACTTCCAAAAGGAAGAAGTGAAGAGGGAATCTCTGTCAGAAATAATCTTGCGTGGCACGCCATGAAGCCTGACAATGTCTTGTAAGAACACCTGTGCTACTGCTGGTGCTGTGAAGGTAGTTCGAACTTGTGAAAAGTGAGCCACTTTGGTCAACTTGTCAACTGTCACCAAGATAGCATCATGGCGATGGGAGGACATAGGAAGACCAATGATGAAATCCATGGATATAGTATCCCACTTCCACTCTGGTATAGCATGAGACTGGAGCAACCCACCTAGATGGCGGTGCTTCGCCTTTACTCTCTAACACTCGAGGCATCGGGCTACTATCTCAGCAATGAGCTGCCGCATTCCTAGCCAATGATATAACTGCCTCAAGTCAGCATGCAACTTTTTAACTCTAGGATGTGCTGCATAAGGAGCTCTATGAGCCTCCGTGACAATGAACTCTTGCAATCCCCTGGAGGAAGGTACATAGATGCGCCCGCTATGGCGTAATAGTCCATCAGACTCCAAAGAATAATCCACATATTTCCCCTCTAGAGTAACCTGAGATCGTATCACCTGACAAACCTCTGCATACCATCCATCCTCTGGCAAATGTTGTAGTATACGGTCTCTCAAATCCGTGCCCGTAGATATGGTGTAAACCTCGTGACGTCTCCTACTCAAAGCATCTGTGACTATGTTTTCCTTTCCTTTGATGTAGTGAACATCAAAATCATATTCGCACAAGAACTCCATCCATCTCCTCTAATGTGCATTAAGGTTCGACTGAGTGAAAATGTACTGAAGACTCTGATGATCTGAATGCAACTCGAAGTGATGACCTAAAAGGAAGTGTCTCCACCTCACAAGTGCATGCACTACTGCTGTGAGCTCAAAGTCATGAGTAGGATAATTAAGTTCATGAGTCTTAAGTCTCCTAGACTCGAAAGCTATAGCCCTACCATCCTGCATAAGAACTGCTCCTAAACCCTCTAGTGAAGCATCTGTACAAACCATGAAGTCAGCTAAGGGATCTGGTACAACAAGAATAGGAGCGCTAGTAAGTGCCTTCTTGAGTTCCTGAAAGGCCTTCTCGCACTTCTCTATCCACTCAAATTTCTTCCCTTTATGCTGAAGAGAAGTAATAGGATGTGCGACTCTGGATAATCCCTCAACAAAACGTCGGTAATAACCTGCTAAGCCCATGAAGCTCCTGACCTCTGTCACATTGGTTGGCACTGGCCAATCCATAATAGCCCTAATCTTTGATGGGTCAACTGAGATCCCATCACCAGAAATAACGTGCCCAAGGTACTTGACCTCTGATCGAAAGAAAGCACACTTTGACAAACTGCCAAACAACTGGTTATCCCGCAAACACTGCAATACTTGTTTTAGGTGCTCCTTATGCTCCTTCTCATTCTGAGAATATATCAGTATATCATCAAGGAACACAATTACAAAATGGTCCAGAAATGTATGGAATACCCCATTCATGAGGCTCATAAAAATAGCTGGGGCATTCGTAAGACCGAATGGAACCACGGTGAACTCATAGTGACTATATCTAGTGCGAAATGCAGTCTTGTGGATATCACTTTCCACTATTCTTAGCTGATGGTACCCTGACTTCAGATCAATTTTGGAAAAGACTTTGGCACCCTGAAGTTGGTCGAATAAATCATCAATTCTGGGCAAAGGGTATCAGTTCTTGATGGTTACTTTATTTAACTGCCGATAATCCATACATAATCGGAGGGATCCGTCCTTCTTAACGAAGATGATTGGTGCACCCCAAGGGGATACACTAGGACGAATATGACCCTTCTCAAGGAGTTCCTCAAGCTGTATTTTGAGCTCATTAAGCTCATTTGTGGTCATCCTATAAGGTGCTCTGTAAACTGGCTTGGCTCCTGGTACAAGGTCTATATGAAAGTCAATCTCTCTACGAAGCGGAATTCCAGGTAGCTCTGAAGGGAACACATCTGAATATCCCTTAAGGATAGGATGGTCGCCAAGCGATGTTTCCTTTTCTTCCTCTTCTCCTTTGTCACTGGTAGTGATAGCCAAAAAGCTAACATCCCTTTCGCATGCTCCGCTTAAGCTGCATTGCAGAGATCATACGAAGAGACACGGGTCTCTAAATCCCGGTGATAACTATGGGCGAACCATGATCATCCTCACACTCGATCTTTTTCAGTCGACAATCCATCTTGGCTCTGTGGGCATAAAGCCAATCCATGCCAAGTACGATACCATAAGATCCAAGTGGTGTCACTCTAAGGTCTACTAATGTGGTGGTCTTGCCAATCTGCAGCTGACATGCCCTAACCTCTGATTCCACTAACACTCTAGCCCCTGAAGCTAATTCCACTTCCCAACTGACACCCTGTCTAGTTGCCACTAGCCTGCAATGCTTCACAACCAATGGAGATATAAAGGAGTCAGTAGCTCCTGAATCAAACAAAATATATACATTGTTACCTTTGATCATACCTGCAGCTTCGATGACTGTGGCCTGATGCTCAGCCTGGTGGTTGTCAACCACTGCGAATACTCTATGGGGCTTGCCCATATCACCAACTGTCGGCTCTGAAGCGGCCATCCACTGATTCCCTATCATCTGACCCTGAGGGCAATCCCTCGCCATATGCCCCATGGCTCCACATGTAAAGTAAGCACCTCGTGCCTGAAACTGGGCGCCTTGGGGCCTAGAGAAAGCCTGTCCTGCTGTCCTGCTGGATCTGCTGTACCCACCCCTGGAGGACTGCTGAGTCCTCACTGAAGATGTGTAAGGCACCTGCACTCTCTGATCTCGCCTTTGTCCCTGAGACTGCCACTGCTTGGGCTTGGTGCCCTGCTGATACTGTGGAGGCTTCTGCCTCTGGTTCTGTGGTGTCTGTTGCGGAGGAGGGGGTTTGGAGAACCCGTGTGAGTTTCGGTTATTTCCCTTCCAATGTGGTTTCTGGAATCCATAAGTCTGAGGTGCAGGGTTTTGGTTTTGAAACTGATCCCTAGTGTCCTGTGGTCTGACCTGAATCTCCTCGGCTATCAGTGCCTTCTCCACGGCAACCTGAAGGCTCTCTGAAGCGGACATCCTCACTGGCCCGGCTATTCCGGCATTTCACCCTCTGATGAAGCGGTTGACGAGAAGTTTCTCGTCCTTTAGATAATCCATGTAAGGCAAGAGCTCAAAGAATTTGCTCTCATATTGGGTTACTAATAAGCCCTTTTGTTGGAGGTTGTGAAACTCATCTATTCGACGCTGTCTGAAATGTTCTGATAGGTACCTCTCTGAACCTCTCTGTGAATATCTCCCAAGTGAGAGTATCAGGAACTAATCCGCATTTGTACTCCTCCTGCCTCCACCATGTGGAGGCCATTCCTCTCAACAAATGGACTACAACACGTGCTTTTAGGTTGCTCTCGTAAGAGCGCAATGCAAAGCACCTCTCAAGGCTCAAAAGCCATGCCTCAGCTTCTACCTCGTCGGTAGAGCCCCCAAAAGATGGTGGTTGGAGATGCATGACCTCCCTAATAAGATCCCCTGGATCCCAATGAGCTCTCTCAAAATAAACTAGCTCCAACACTGGAGGTGGTCCTGGTATGTGCACAATCTCTAGCTCATTTCCACCCTGACTCTCTACAGGAATAGGAGCTGGGCTCCTGCTTTGTTCCCTCTCAACTGATCTATGACTCCCAGAGTCTTGATTTCTAACCTGAGGGTTCTCTGCTGGAATCCTTTCCTGAACTATGCCAATTAGGTTCTGGATTGCTTCTAAGAGGTTTCGGTTAGGATCATTTGGTTGTTCGGGAGGTGCTTCTGGGTTCTCTTCTGGAACCGATTCCTCCCTAGCTACCTCTTCGTGTGCTATGTGCACATGCCTAGGACCCCTTCCGTGCTTGCGAGCTTGTCGCCTCATTAGAGGCATCCTTAAGAGGAAAATAAAATAACTAATTTCTTTTAGAAAAATATTTAATTAATTAAATTTAAATATCATATAAAAATCAATATAATAAAATAAATAAAATAATCTAAAGCGAAACGTAAGTGGAGTAAGGTTCCTAGTGTGGAAACCTTGCTCTGATACCAAAATCTCATGCCCAAAATTTAGGGCAAGAACAGGATAATTTTTTTTTTAAATAGCAACTAGATAACAATATAATGGCTAACACTTAACGTGCTAACATGTTTTGTCTTAACTATGTGTGTGTTAACTCAATTCATTAACTCAAGTGAGCAAAATATTATTGTAAATTAAATTTAAAATGGCATATGTTCCATAAAGAATAATCTCCTAAACCTATATTCAAGTATAACAATTCAATTTTAACATCATCCTTTTAAAATAATCTTAGGTTTATAAAAACAACAATATTGGTCCTCTTGATTATAAAACACATTTATAATAAAATACTTAATGATTTATTTAACCCAAAATTTGCCTAATCCTTATAGATTTTTCAAACTCAATATATATATATATATATATAAAGACATATTTTAAGTATTATAGAAGTTTCCCCATATCTCCAAAAAAAATCTTCATGCAAAACCCTAACTTAAAATTTAATATAAAATAAAGTCTTTTTTTTTTTTTTTTTTGTCTCTTTCTTTTTTAATTATGCCCTAATTCATTATATGCATATAAATAAATGCCCCTTTATTATTTTCCTTTTTTTTTTATCTACATTTCTTCCCACTTATTTACCCTAGCCCTAACCGGGCTAGGGTTCCATTATATATATTTTTGTTGCAGGGCAAGCTTGGGCGGTGGCCATGGTGGATTCGGCTGGGTTAAGAGAATGGGGAGGCGGCGACATTTTTGACAGAGGGCGGGTGAAGCCGGGGCTTGCTCCCCACAGGGACGGCGGCGCCATCGCTGTGGGTCGCCGCCCACAGTGGAGGCCGAGGCCTTCCACTGTGGGTTGCGGCCCACAGTGGCGGTTGCAGCCGCCGCTGGGGAGCCCGCGCCCAAAGCCCTCTCCAAATTTTTAAATTATTTTAAAAAATAAATAAATTTTAATGTGTTTTATTTTATTATATATTTTTATATAATATATATATATACACACATTTTCATGTGCAAATAAGTATAAATATATTTATATAGATATATATACATTTTTATATGTATATATTTATTTATATATTTATATATATATATATATTTATATATACATTAATCTCGCAGGTAATTATATGATATATTTTATATGTATATATATAAGTATATACATGAAATCTGCATGTATATGATTATATATATTTATATATAACTATATTTTTTTTTTTATAAAACATAATTTATATATTTAAGAGTCCATAGTATTTTGAAGTTAGGTGAGTATTCGACAAATTACTGAGGCATTATATTGTTTCCTTTTAATTTATTTTTTTTGCATAATTTTCCTAGATGCAAAATATAAATTAGATGGATTATGAAAGATTTTGATTTCAATTACAGCAAAAGCAAAGTAATTAAACTGTTTACTGTAGATGTTGTTTTCTATAAATAAATAATGCCAGTATTTTAAAAATACCTAACTTCAACTATATCAAGGACTAAATTTAATAAATTTACCAGCAATCTAATAAATCTAGATTTTATTTAAATAAAACTATAATAGGTTAAGATCTTCATTTCCTGCAATAATTAAATTGACAGACTTTGCAAAAATCTACAACAACTATTTAAATGACAGATTTGGATACTTTATAGCTAAAACATAGATGTACTTTCTGTAATAAAAATAAATAACAGAATTAACTAATCCTAAAACAACAACTATATTAAATAAAGAATTTATTAACTTAAACTATAGAGATGGTTATGATAAATTTAGATTTTATTTTCTGCATTTAAAATAAAATCACAGATAAAATAAAATCACGAATTTAATTAAAATACTTTTACATTTCCATGTATAATCCTAAATGCTTTTATATTTCAGCCTTTGCATGCATGCAAAATCAATTCTATTTCTTTTCAATTAAATAAAAGAATAAATTTAACTCATTTCCTTTCAAGAAATATTAAATACTCTACAAGTTTTAACCTCAACTTTAGGACTAGAACTTAGAAATAAACCATTTATCTTTTCTGCAAAATAATATGATATTTTCTGCATATATATAACAAATAACATATCCCCAAGTCTTTATTTCTATTTTACAAATAGCCTCTTATTTCAAACAAATGAGGACTTTTCAAAGGGTATTAATTGCATTTACAACATTTTTTTTTTCTCAACATCTTCCGCCATAACTGCATGCCCTGATATTTCTTCTAACAATCTGCAAGTAAATCAAACTATGACCATGGAGTGCTCACCTCCCAGCCTAGGCTAACTGGTAGCCACCCCCAAGCTTGGAGAACCAAGCCCTAGATGGGTAACGAACATGCAAACACAAAAAGACAGAATACACATAAACTCAAACACATCCCAACCCAGGCTACACTGCACCATACATTGTGATGTCCTTTTCAAGGGTGGTAGTGGACCAAGTACCCTGAGGAGAACTGCAAGTATGAAAAAACATGTAGCCACGTCATGGCAAACCAAATACATCAAGTATAGCAACCCCTTATTCCTTATGCTCCCCCAAGGCATTCATGTCTTATTTCCCTCCTTATGACCCCCAATGCATAAACAAGCCATGCAACAAGGGTCACATAAAATCCCTTGTGATCGCTCTCATAACGAGAGTCTCTCACTCGAGGGCTGTCACTTCTACCACCCACAAAATCCTCCTCTCTCCCAAGAGTAAGAGGTCTTGATGACTCCCAAAAACACATACAATGTATAAACACAAAATACCA
Organism: Cryptomeria japonica; assembly: GCF_030272615.1. Taxonomy (NCBI): domain Eukaryota; kingdom Viridiplantae; phylum Streptophyta; class Pinopsida; order Cupressales; family Cupressaceae; genus Cryptomeria; species Cryptomeria japonica. Next base: position 539,766,587 of record NC_081408.1, read on the forward strand.
AATAAATTTCCAAGAGAACATACACAAAAACTAGTCTTTTACACAAACATTACTTTAAAAAACACATGCAATAAGAAATCCATTATAAGAAAGATACAACCAACCTTAATTTTCCCAAAGGTATGCTAGTTTTGTTGAGGACGAGAAGCCCAATTCCACGGTTCTTCCCTTTCTACCCTTAGCAAAATTCTCAATCCAAAAATCTAGCTTATTCTTTTCAAAATTCTTTTGTCTCCAAAAATGGAGAGCGGGTGATTACCCACAAATTTTCTAATTCTTGCTTATGAAGCCCATTGTGAGAGTTCTCACAAGTTTCTAAAAACTAAAAAGGAAGGTAAGGTAAAATGGGAAAGGGAACTCTCATTCGAAAAGGAAGGTTTTCATCTTGGTTCAAGTCTTCTAGTTCAATTTTCGCACAACTTAGAAAAGTCACTTTTTAGGGTGTCTAAAAGGTCACATGGGAGTAGAAACTTGCCTAAAATTACCCCTAACCCTTAAGTATACCTTATGGGCTTTAGGAAACCCTATTAAACTACCCCTAGGTGTCCATTTAACCCTTTTTTAACCCCTCTGAAGTTTATTTTCGGGTCAAACCTATGTTGACCATCCCAAAGATTCTTTTCCCAAGGCATTTATGACATCACATTACATTAATTGAAAAAGCTATAGTTAAACAATTTCCACCAAGAGACAAATTTAAAAATTCAAACATAAATCCACACATGTGTCAAGTGACACAAAGAAAATACTTTTACTAATTTATACATGAAATCGTGTCTCTTGTGGATTTTACATAAATCAATTAAATAACAGTTAACACACATGCACCATTTACTGTTACGAATAAAATACAACACAAACGGGGTGTTGTCTCTCCAAATAGACAAACCCTGGCTTTACGAACATACATAGGTCTAGGTTTGGTTCTCCATAATATTTTCATGGTCACATGGATAACTTCCTGCGCGTCTCAATTTACACATTAGTAGCTTCAAGTGACCTCATATAATATAAATCACAAGAATAATAATACACATCATCACTTGCATACAATTTACATCTGAACAATTTAATACATCATATTTCTATCATCATAGTAAAGTCCTACAAATTCAATAACGACATTTATCACCGCAAATTCATCCTATTCAAAAATCATGTACTGTTCTATATCATAAAGCATATAAATAAAGCATCAACATATAGCAATGTTATCCAAATCATGGAATCATATAAGTTCGAAATCCATAATGCATAAAAAAATAAAGCATCCATAATAGTCTCATCATAAAAACCATTGAAATGTCAGACTGAGTCGAGGTGGGGTCTCACAAGAAAATGCTATCCCCTTAGCCACAAAACACAAGTCAAAAGACAGTCAAAACACTTTCGCAATAAAAACACGAAACAAAGTGACCATTTTTAGCCACATCACAGGGAGTAACCACTACACTACATCCAAGATCACACGGCTCGAGTGCATTAGAGAATGAATAATAGACACTAAGGCTATTAGACTAACTACTATATTTTAATACCATACAATCTTAATTCATAAGTGTCACCTTCCCAACATTATCATTTATCCATATTGCTAGAATTCACAAATCGAATAAGATAAGGAAGTAACATCATTTCTATATTTTCACTAACCAAACACTATATTCTTTATTTCTTAAAAATTAAACAAAAGTTTTGCAAAGCTAAGAATTTTATTTTCAAATAAAACGAAATCACAAAAGATTAATTTTCTAATCTCCACACACATTCTACATGCAGTAATAAGATTATCTTAATCAATACTCCTTCCCCATCATGATCTATCAACATCAAAATTATATGGATTACCTATAGAATATATCAAACATTATTAATAAAATATATCAAGTGGCATTGCCACCTTGCCAAAAAAAACATCATTTCTATATTTTCACTAACCAAACACTATATTCTTTATTTCTTAACAATTACACAAAAGTTTTGCAAAGCTAAGAATTTTATTTTCAAATAAAACGAAATCACAAAAGATTAATTTTCTAATCTCCACACACATTCTACATGCAGTAATAAGATTATCTTAATCAATACTCCTTCCCCATCATGATCTATCAACATCTAAATTATTTGGATTACCTATATAATATATGCAGAAGTATTCCATTTACTTACTTACTTGACATGATGCACTCATAGGCAAAACAAACCACTTTGGATTTCAATGCAGAATGAAACAAACATTCCTTAGTACATGCCTCATAATATTCATTGCAAACAATCAATTATTTCTACTTAATTTTCAATTACATCTTTTAATAGCGTTTCTATAAATCTTCATAACTAGATAGAGAGATAAGGGAGAGAATTTTTGATAGTCAATCACTTCACACATATGCACGTAAACTAGCAAGTTCACACAAGTATGACTTAAATTTCTCCCTATATGCATATCATCTTTATTGTACTATTTTTTTTTCATTTCACTACCGATATAAAACAATACAAATTGTCTTATCATGATATTTCCTTACATTAAATATGCTACTAATGTCTAAGTTTCCATATGAGAATAATAAAATAAATCTTTCCTTACATGCTAACTTTAAAGCGAAACCACTCACTACTCTTAAATGATATAAACACATCATTAACTATGACCATTCATTGAATGTCAAAACATGAGGAGATGACAGAAAATTGAAATTACCCATTAACTAATATAGGGTTATGTAGGCACATCAAACACGTTCTACATTTACACATCCTATTTATACAAAGTCAATTTGATATGCCCACTACAATTACATTATTGTACTATTCTTACAGGTCATTATTCGAGTTGGTTATGTAAAACACACAATGAAATCTTTAATGAAGGCACATCCAATCCCCTCCTATACCACTATAACATGATCCTTTTACCCATCCAAGATATCTTCTAACGTTCAAGTACACACTAACCTCTCCAAGATTAACATAAGGGTTTTAGGAAATCACAACATTTATTCGCAACAAGAAGACATACACATCCATAAGTACACAAAATATAGATATTTTTAATTTCTAGAGAGGAGGAAGAAATACATCTAATTTCACAATGAATACGCACTCAACATTTTCTATACATGTTCTCATAATTACAACACTAATTCCAATTACAAGTATAACACAAGAACACAATCATACTTCCAGTCTTAAGATAATGCATTATTCAACCTATTAAGCTAATATAAAGAGTATAATATCAGTTAAGAAGGTACATCCAATTATCTCTAAAGATGAGAGTAATTGTAGACCTAAACATCTTACAAGAGAACAACGCACATGTAATCACACAACAAGCACTAATCATCAATCAGGAAGAGCAAGAACTTAATTCACATGTTACATTCATTTAGGGCTTTCAGAAAGAGAGAAAAGAAACAGAGAATGAAACATCTAAGATCTTCAAGATCCCTTACGTTGATCACAAGCATACATCAGAGAGACAAGAATACGATGAAAAGACTATATACCACACACCACACTAAGGGCACAAGTTACACTAGAGATCCCAGTGTTTGCAAACCTTGGCTCTGATACCAAGTATAATGCCTTGCCAAGAAACCCTGAAGGAAACAACTACAAACACTCGAAAAGAGTGCAGAACAGTTTTTTTAAAAATAATTAGAACACATAAACGTAAAAGATAAACCTTACAATTGAAGTTGCACATGCAAAAGACTTAACTCAAACTCCTAAAGCGTTTCCCAACATGAATTACTTAATTAAACTAATCTTTCCTTAAGGTCAACTAATCCACTTAAGAAATGCATTTAACCATTAGAATCTTAATTACACTAATCAATGATTGTTTATACTTTGAACAAGATAACAATAACATTACTATACTTCATTCATATTAACACATTCAATTACATTACAACAATGATTTAATTAAAGATAGAATTCCTAACATCTAACTTACATCATAGTACATTTCTTTTACATTGCAAGGATAACTTAGTATTACAATTGCACTTAATACATCAAGTCTCATAAAAATTACATATTGATTACATCAAATTACAACTACCATGAAGGCATACATACAACATATGATACAACCGACCACATAAGGGTCCAAGAGATAACAATATGATCCAAGAAGAATAAGAAAGATCCAACTGGTGCAATGAAATGAAATGAATCTAAGAGAAACATCTAGAGCACCTGCAAAGCTAATCCATCACAAGAAGGCACAAAAAAGATACCCAATGGAAAGTGGCACTACCACCCGATCATGTGGCCCAAAAAGGAACCACCCCATCATGCTAGGAGATAGTAATAAGGCCCTCAAGAAAGCCACAACAAAGCATCACATGGTTTCACATGTACATTAGGTACTCACACAAGACATAAACATACATATATGACTCTCACAAGAGTGCTCCAAGTAAAGCCAGCACATGACTACACACTAGTGAACATAAGCGAAGAGTGTCCTTGCATAGTTGGTATGGGTTATCCTAGCAGGCCTCCATAGGCCCCGACCCCCATCTTGGGTTATCCTAGTAGCCTCTCCCAAACCCCCGGCTCCCATCCATGACTCATACGGACGCAACAAACCTTTTGTGAAGACAAGGTAGTTGGTTTGCCATTCCAGGCCTTCCCACTGCATCCTGTGTAGTACCCCTGCCCTAATCAGATTTTTAAAACTGGTTTGGCCTTGGTTGACTTTTTAAGTGGCTTTCTTGGATGGTTGATTTACTATGTTGTAATGTTATAGTCAGGTATTATGCTTAATGTGTGTGCGTGTAAATGTTGATTTTGCATCGATTCTCATGTAAGATTAGTTGTTCTTCTATTTCGTGTTATTAACTTTGGGCTAACACTTTCATTGAATATACACGTATGCATGTGTGCTTCATTGTTGCAAGAGATTGCAGGTACAGTACCGCTTAGGTACGGGGTTCGTCTCCACCTGGCTTCGCAAGTTTGAGTGTACCTTATTGGTCCAAAGGTATTGGATTAGGTAGTCATAAGACCCTACGTTTTACCCTAGTCATGCTCAAGTGAGCGTCGTCAGTCGTCCGTCAGTTTCCCCTTTGGTTGGGTATGTGGGTCGTGTTTTTGTTTGGTTTTCTCGGGTTGCATGTTGTGCGTAAAAATTGATTATTAAATCCTAAGTATTTAATTAGATTAATTGCATTTTTATGCATTCGTAAATTAAAGGGACTAAATTAAATAGGACCCCTTTGTGTGATTAATCAATAAATCGTATTGTTTTATGCATATTACTAGCAAATTTGATGTATTGTATTTTCTATTGTGAATGAATTCATTTGTATGTATTTTGAAAGAAAGGTTAATTAGAAATTGGAAAATAGAAATATTTTACCCTCATTAACATTTTGTGATAGAAATGTTAATTTTTTTAATTTATTGGAGCAAATTAAAGGAGGAAGTAAAGAAAAAAGCTTTTCGGAAGGCTAAATTCTAATTAGAAATGTTTTTCAATTGGTGAAAAATAATTTCAACGTAAAGAAGATATTTTTGGTCAAAAATTTCCCTTTTAACCTAGGTTTTCAAAAATATTTTAAGAGAGTTGTTTTTGGAATGGAAAATTTTTGGGGATTCTTGGTTGGAAGAAATTATTGAGCTTGCAGGTTGGGCTCTTCATCAAATCACTTCCAGGATTGCACATGGAGGTAGGATTCTGGTTAATTTCCTTTGTTTTCAAGAAATTTAGTGATTTGTTTTGGAAGAAATTTGTATGTGTTTTTGTTTGAAAATCTCATAAATTTGTGGAATAAGGAAGAGTTGTAGTTAAATCTCGAATTTGAATCCTCCTTATTTTCATTCCCAACCTCCAGATCAAATTCTTGTTTGTTCAAATTGATTTCAAAATTAAAATTTGGGTTTGGCTATTCACAATAAATTTTTTTTAAAATTTCATTTGAATGCATTCAAATTTGAGCATTCTGGGTATGTTGGTATTTTTTTCCCAATTTTAGTTTGTTGGGATTGTTTATTTTTAAAAAGATTGCTTTATCTTTCACCCTCTTTGTCATATTATGGGTTATATGTTTTTTGGAATACATTGTTTAAAAAAAATATATATATATTTATAAATAAATCATTTATATTATGGAAACTTATTTCTCAGAATAATGTCTCAGACTAAGACTATGCAGATCAGGGGTTTTCCTTATATATATATATATATATATATATATATAAATGTAGGTGCTATCTTTATTGGGGATAGCTCCCTCTATTTATTAACAAAACATTACAATATGTAGACACTTCAAAATGATTGCCTGACTCCCTGGCAATCATAGCAGCCCCAGCCCCACATTCTACCCCGAGAGTTTCAAAAAACAGACAACTCCTAACACCAAAACAACATTATAAATATACAACAACACACTACTAGTCTGATAGAAATCTAACTCTTCATAATTTGAAGTATTACAATCGCATAGTCACCCAGATCATTTAGCTTCTTTGTGGACGACTCAGACATCCACCACTCCTCAGACTTTGCAAAACTTCTGAAGTTAGCTAGATCTTCATTGAGGATCCTGCTCTTAAACTATTGCCACGCTTCCTCTCCAAACTCTCTTTCTCTCTCCCTTTCATCTTCTTTCTCTCTTCTATCCTCGTTGCTTCCTTCCTCCTTCTTGCTTCCTTCCTCCTCCTCACTCTCTTCCTCTGTATCTGAGAAATAGTTTCGGGGCTGAAATAGACCTTGAGCACACTGTTCTTACTACCTTCCACCAAGTCATAGATAGCCTCTTCCACAATGTCCCCATTTTCCTTTTTAACAAAACCCTCTAGCAGTTCTACACATTTATCCCTAGATTCTAGTATATCCACCATGGGCGCAAGGACCGCCTCATAGATTGCACCGTCGTACCAATGTCGATCCAGACTTAGTGAGCATTCTACCATCCCCCTAATGGCATCGTATCCAAATTTCATTGTTTTGAATAGGTACCTGATTTGAAACTCCAGAGGAACCTCACAGTTAGAGTAGTTCAATCCCAAGAAATGCACCATTTTCTTTTCTTATCTTGCAAATATGTCATGCCATCAAACCCACTTATCTAATATAAGCATTTCAGTTCTCTAGAGACTTCCTAAACCGACCATATCTCTGCAAATATCCATACCCGAGGTTGTCAATTCTCTTTTGCAGTGATCCGACACTGTTTGAGTACTTCGTCCAAGAGCTGATATATTCCCCGCTTTTCTGACCTTGAAAAGACTATCCATACTAAAATCTGATCATTTATCCCATCTGATGAGTCCTTTTGTCCTCTTTCCTGCTAGAGCAGAGATCACCCAATACCTTCACGGGAAACAACATTCTTTTTTTTGCGTACCAATTCTTCAATGTCTCCCGTCAATTCATCCTTACTAATGATATTTTTAATCCCTTCTGATGTTACTCCCATATTAGCTAGGAAGTCTGCCACCTTGTTTCCTTCCCTATACGAGTGAGTGATTTCGAATTCACCTATTTTTTCCAAAAGTGTACAGATTCGGATAAGCCACCTATTTAATTTCCAGCTCTGAAAATTTCTCTTAATGACCCTATTTACTATGATTTGAAAGTCCCCCTCCACTATGACTTTGGATAAACCTTTCTCTATGCACATCTCCAAACCTGCTTCCAATGCCCTTATTTCAACTTCATTATTTGTAGTCTCCCCAATACTTTCATAAAATACTTGCAGAAAGGATCCATTTTCATCTCTAATTACCGCTCCATACCCTGCTTTGCCAGGATTGCCTCTACTAGCCCCATCAAAATTTAGCTTAGTCCAATTCATCTTTGGGGCTAGCCAAATGACCTGCTTTCTGCATTTAGACTTATCCACAATCCTCCCTTCGACCAATTCCTTAAAAGACCACCTCTTTTCCACCTTCTTATCCCATGCATTGTAGAATCTAATAGTTTTCTTTCTGAGATTACCACTAACAACTTCCTCAATACTGGCTTTGATAAATTTTAAAGTTTCTTCTCTAGAATGGTATTCCTCTCTGAATATTCTCCTGTTTCTTTCCTTCCAGATTTTCCATATGATCATAGAAGGACCTACTAACCATAAAACTCCCCACTTGGATTTGCAAATTAGAGGCCAAGAGGACATGAAATCTATTAGTCTTTCATTTCTGACAGTTTGATATTCAATCGCATCGAAGAACCATTCCCAACAACTTCTTGCAAAAGGACAAGAAAAAAGCAAATGATTAGTGGTTTTATCATCCTTTTTGCACATGACACACCTACTAGGTCCTGCTATACCAATAGATTTTAATATGTTTCCTATTAGAACTCTGTCCTGTAAGGCTATCCAAAGAAACGCTCCTGCTTTTGGAAGAATTCTGTTATGCCAGCATAATTTGTACGACCACTCAGGGTTCCTGATCCTCCTCCTCTAGATTTCATACCCCCATTTGACTTTATATTCTCTTGATTTAGCAACACACCAAAATACTTTGTCCTCTTTATTTGACACAAATATATGCCTTTGGGATAGAATCTGATCTAGCTTTGCACATAGGTCCCTATTGCCTATGCTACATTCCTTCCATACTAGTCTATCCCCTTGCAATCCTCCAGGAGCAAAATAATCCTTAACTCTACTACCTATACTTGCTTCCACCAGATTGACCCATTCATGATCTTCGAAGATTTCCTTCAATGGTTTCTCTCCTCCCCAAGAATCTAACCAAAATTTAGCCTTCAAACCATTACCTACATTCCAAGATAAATGGTCTATGAGTAGACTTCTACTATCCCAAATAAAATTCCAACTTGGAGAGCCTTTCTCCGAATTGGCCATTGTGAAGATCCTGTCTTCCTCCAGAGAATCCAAATATTTATTCCTAATCACTCTGCACCATAATCTATTTGGGCTCTTGAAAAGCTTCCATGCTAGCTTGGCACCCAAAGCTTTGTTTTGTATCTCCATTTTTCTGAGTCCTACTCCTCCTTCCTCCTTAATGAGGCAATTTGTATCCCAATTGATCAAAGGGACTCTCCATACCTCTTTTGATCCTTCCCACTAAAATTTCTTAAGTATACCATCCACACTACTATAGGCTTGCCTAGTCATCTTGAAACAAGACATGCTATATATTGGAACTGCTAACAATATAGATTTGATCATCTGTATCCTTCCAGCCTGGGATAACCATTTGTTTTTCCATAAGTCAACCTTCCCTTTGCATTTATTGACCACTTCCTCCCAAAGTTGTTTTTGGGACGATCCTGCTCCTATTGAAATTCCTAAATATTTGAGGGGAAACTCCCCTTTTGGAAAACCCAAGACCTGCAAAATAGAATTTTGATTCTCTCTGCTGGTGTTTAGAAAGAAAATCTATGATTTCTCTTTATTCATGTGCTGACTCGACTCCTTTGCATATTCCTCCAAAGTCTCCTTAATTGACTCTGCTTCCCGAACTGATGAAACACCAAACAAAAGGGTATCATCCGCGAATTGGGAATGTGTCATATTTACCAGATCCGGATGAATAGGAATTCCTTTCCAAACCCCCGCCCTGTACTTATTCTTTATGCTATTTCCAAGAACTTCAGCCATCATAACAAAAAGGGAAGGAGACAAAGGGTCTCCCTGTCTCAACCCGTTAGTTGCAGCAAAGAATCCACATAGTGCACCATTAACTAGAATAGAGAAGCAAATAGAGGAAATGTAGAATTTAATGCAATCAATCCACTTACTATCGAAACCAAACCTTCTTATGACATGCTCCAGAAAATTCCAAATCACTCTATCATACGCTTTGGAAACATCAAGCTTGATCGCCATCCCTTTGATCCTTTCCTTGGCCATCGAATGAATTACTTTTGAGGTCAGAATAATGCTATCCACGAGCTCCCTACCAAGTGTGAATCCATTCTAACTCTCTGAAATGAGTCTGTGCAGGATTTTTTTTAATCTCTCTGACATGGCTTTTGAGATAATTTTGTAAAGGGCATTACATAGTGATATAGAACGAAAATTTGACATAGATGCACATGTTGGTTTTTTTGGGATAAGAGCTATCATAGTGTGATTAATGGATTTAAAAAATCTTCTGTTCTTTCTAAAATCTTCAACAACCTCAAGTATGTCCTCTCCCATAAAGTCCCAACACCTCTGATATACCTCCGCAATGAAACCGTCGGGTCCCGAAGCTTAATGGGGGTGTAATGAAAATGTGGCCTTTTTCACCTCTTGAATTGAGAAAGGTGCCAAAAGCATCTAGTTCTCTTCGGGTTTTAGCAATTTCTTGATGGTTCTATCAACCAACGGTATACAGTCCTCCTTATCAGCTTCCTTGTTGCCCAAAACTCTCGCAAAATGGTCAACCACCGCTTTCTCAATTTCTTCCCCTAAGGTGCAAATCTTACCAAAATCGTCCTGAATGTCGATAATTCAATTTTGAGTTCTCCTTGCCTTCACAAAGGTGTGAAAGAATTTTGTATTGGAATCAACTTCTGTGATCCATAATTCTCTCGACTTATCCCTCCAATATAGTTCTTCTCTTCGCAGAATTTCCATGTACTCATCCTTCAAGCTCTTCTCCATTTCAAAATCCACATTTGTCATACTTGGCACCATGATTTTCTCGTTTAATTTTGACATTTCCTCCTCTAATCTAAATTTCTCTGAGAATATATTCTTGAAAAACTCCTTGTTCCATAATTTGATCTTCTTTTTGAGAAATCCTAATCTCTTAACAAAATAGAAGCTTGGGGAGCCTCCAAACATTTTACTTTCCACCCACCAAGATTTCAAGTTAACATTAAAAGTTGGATCTCTCCACCACATGCTTTGAAACTTAAAATAACTCCTTAGAGGGGACTTACTCCTATCCATGATTAGTCTGATGGGAAAGTGGTCCGAGCCCGATTGAGGGATGATGAAAGAAGAGAGGTTAAACTGACCATCTATCCAAAATTTACCAGTAAAAAATCTATCCAACCTTTCGGAGATATTAAAAAAAGTGTGCCTTCTGTTGGTCCAAGTAAACCTACCATTTTTAGGGACAATATCCATTACCCGCATATCATCTATAAATGATCTAAAATCTTCCATTACTTGAGTACTCTTCCTGAGCCCTCCTACTTTATCATCCAATTCCAAAAGTGCATTAAAATCCACTGCCATAATCATCCTATCATATCCCACACTTTCCATCTGGGCAAAGATCTCATTCCACATTGCTCTCTTATCTTCTATCTTAGTAGGCCCATAAACATTAAGAAGTGGGAATTCAAATTGATCCTCCAATCTAACCACCCGACAAGCCATTCAGAATTGGTAAGAAAAGATAGTGGAAACCTAAAAGGATTCAGGTTTCCAGAGCACCCCTAATCCTCCTGCAGAACCTCTGGATGCTTGAGCAATACCATCCAATTATAGCAAGAATTAATGAAATCATTCATATTTTTTCATTAAGCTTGGTTTCCTGCATCAAAACTAAATCATAATCTAGATTCTTTAATGCTCTTCTAACCAAGTGCTTCTTGACAGAGGCCGATAGACCCTTGACATTCAAAGAAAGGATCTTCATCTTTCTCCAAGGGAGGGATCCCCTCCCTTGGTTCTCTTCATGAAGTCCAAAACACTGACAATACCTTTCTCGTAGGCCCTCTCCTCTCTGACTTGCTTGTGGCTTCTTCTTCCCCTACTTCATTTTGCTCTACCCAGAAGAGAATTTGCCGATTGACTTATGCATCTAGGGTCCAGATTCTCCAACCCATCTTCTACATCTTCTTCTTCTGGACTTAATTCTTCTTCATATTCTGAATTAGAAGACAGGGGTATCTGATTATTGTTTAATACCTTCTGCTCTACAATGTCTGGATTTGATTTCCCCACATTCTCCATTAGATTCATCTTAATAGGGTCTTTCCCTATTAGACCCTCCTTTGCTTCCTTTTTTAGTTCCTTCTGATGACTTGAATCCAATAACAAAGGTTTAATGGTTTTTTCTAACTAGCGGTGCTTGTTTGTCTGTTTGGGGAAATTACTTCTTCTAGCCTTCCTGACAAACATTCTGCAACCCTCCTCTAGATGCATTTTACTACCACATCTCGAGCATGGGACAATTTCTTTCTCAATCTCTACCTGTTGCAGCTAGATTCCTACCAAAGTGACTAGGGAAATTTGAGATGGAATCTCCTTGACTGTCGCGATCTTCATCCGGGCATACACGTAACTATCCTTTTCAGCAATATCCTCATCAATTTCCAGCAATGTTCCTAGCGATCGACCAATTTTTTCCAAGCACTTATCTCCCCAATATTCCATTGGCAAATTATACATCCTAATCCAAACCGGTCTGTCATATACGGCCAACGGGAGTGGATTAAAATTTGGGAACCAAGGCTATAAATACAGAGGATGTTCCTTGATAAACCAGTTATCCTTGCATAAAAACTTATTTCTTTCCGTCCCATCTTCAAAAACTACTATGAAAAAATTCCTAGGAATGAATTTCACAATCAGTCTCAGGCCCCAATGTTTAGATATCCATTCTTTTATGGTAGATTCGGTCATCCGAGGCCCAACCACTCTGCCAATCATCGCATGCTCCAACCATAGTGCTCTATCCTCATCCGAGTCACTGGCAAGATCTACTTCGAAGATCTCCTTCTCGCTTGTCTCCCGAGACTTACCGCTTCTTCTGGTATTCTCTCCTCCATTGACATGTAACTGATTTTGCAGAGTGTTTTTTCCTTCTCTCCTTGCCATTTTATTATATATATTGTTGCAGGGGTTGTTTGGGGACCATGGCCCTCAACCCATGGTTGGGGAGAGCCATGGCTTCCCCATACCATGGGGAGAGGCCATGTCGTGGCCTCCACTCAGCCATGGCTGGCTGGAGACCACGCCATGGTCTCCCCAGCCCCTTCCCTTGGGGAAAGGGAGGCCCACTTGGGTGTCCATGTGGTTCTACCCTAATATATTTGCTATTTTCTTTTTTAACAAAAAAAATATATTTTAAATAAACTTTCAGTATTATTTAATTTAAAAGTTTTTAAATAGTATTTTTTATTATTAAATTATATATACATATATATATATATATATATATATATATATATATATACTAATTAATATTTTAGTTTGTATTTTTTTTTTAAATATATGCAAGGAAATATTATTTTATTTGAAAAAATAAAAAAGGATTATCAATTTTAGTTTCCTTTTAAATTTATATTTCCATATTTTGGAGAGTATGTATTTGTTTTGAAAAAAGATGAGATTAGATAATTTTATTCGAGAAAGAATGGAAATGATGATTTTATTTGAAAATAAATAAATATCAATTTTAGTTACTTAATATATAAATTGAATTATATCTTTGTATGTATATCATATAAATATAATTATATAAATGGGTTTTTGGGTTGAAAATTCATGGTGAAGTGTTTATATTATTTTATGATGTAAATTGAATTATGGTTGAATTTAGTAAACCATGGACAACATGTGTCTTAACTAGGTAGACAAATTGTAATCAATTTAGATCAATTAGAAAACTGGATCGATTTGTATTTTAAGCGTTATGAAAAATGATTGTCATTACAGATTTATGTCAATGCGTATTTAAATTTTTGTATTCACATTTGATTAAAGAATGGCAAGTCCTTGATTGTGAGTGTTGAATATTGTCATATGGTTATTTTGTATCTGGTTATGTCCTTGATCTTGAGTATTAATTGTTTTCATGTGATTGTTTTGTATCTGGTCATGCCCGTTAATGTGAGTGTTGGATGTTGTTATGTGGTTGACTGTAGCTGACCATGTCTCTAGTCAGGGAATCATTAGTCAGTGCACCTCGTGTGAGGACTTGTTTGGCCAAATGGGTATTCCTACCGTAGTAAACTCCGTAAACTAGTCCTTGTGTATACCTTGGTTTTAGGAGTTCATTTGATTATGGTCTTGTGTCATATGGGAGAGTGGCTTTCGAGTGGGGGTCGTGCCCAAAGTGGTAGCAGGGTAACCCATTGAAAGTGTGTCTAAATAAGTGATAAACTAATAACATATTAGAGAGTTTAGTAGATGAAAACACTAAGTAAGATAATTGTGCCTCACACATGGGATGAGTGCTAGTAAAGACTTAGAATGCAGTGAGAAGGCCTGAAATGGAAAACCAACAACCTTGTCTTCACGAAAGGATGTGTTGGGTCCACATGAGACTTGGATGGGCCGGACGTTCGGGAAAGGTTGCTAGGGTAACCTAGTGGATGGGGTCGGGACCTATGAAGACCTGCCAAGGTGACCATACCAAGTTATGTGATGACACTCATCCCTTATGTTCACTAGTGTGCAGTTTGTGTTGTCTTTGATAAGAGTACCATTGTGGAGTTATATCTGGCAGTTTATGCCTTTGAGAGTACCTAATATTCATGTTAGACCATGGGTTGCGAGGACTTAGTCTCGTTGGTGCTCCAGTTGTTCTTTTGTATTTGCTTCTTATCATGTTTCAGATGGATCCCTTTCCTTCTTCGGGTATCATTCATGTATCTTTTGACTGGTGTGGTCATATGTATTATTTGTTTATGTATGCCTTATTGGCAGGTTGTAATGGATGTGAACCTTATTTATTCTTCACCCTATTATTTATTGGAGGGGTCTTGCAGTTGAGCAGACCTGGAGATGTAGCCCATTAGGGGTGAACTCCGATATCAATTTGGTGTTATGTGGTGTTTGTGTTCATCTTATTCCTTTTTATTTTGGATGTATGTATGGCATTATGGTTAAAACGTATAATGTGGATTAGATTATATTAATCTTAAATGTATGCATGAAGGTATTGAATGCAGTATTATAGATCATGAAAATTGTAGGTGTAGTGAAGTGCAAAGTATTCATTAGCTTTTAATGCAATTAAAGTATGTATGTAGATTAGATGCATGACATATGTTTTAATTTAAGGTTGGATGTAATGTATGGTTAAATTGCAATGGATGAACTTAATCATGTTACCCATATTTTAACCTACCGAACGAACTTAACCATTGTTTAAGTATAATCATGTCATTAAGTTAATCAACTTAATTGGATTAATTAGCATCAGTTGAGTTAAGTGTTGAATCAAGTAATCATGTTTGGAAACCCTTTAGGTGTTAGTTAAGTCTTTCGTTGTGTAATCTGAACTTAATGTTATCTCAATGTATCATTATTATGTTTTAACTTTTAAAAAAAAAATATTTGCACTCTATTCTTGTGTTTTAGTTTCATCCCTTTGGGGTTCCCTGGTGGGGCATTACATCCTGAGTCTGTACTAGCACTCAACCATGAGCGAGGCACAGTTAATCTTGATTAATGTTTGAAACCCAACCTCGGTTTATTAATTAATTTATCACTTATTACTCAACTTCCAAGGAGTTATCATGGCAGCCACTTGGGCCACCTCTTCCTTATGACACTACACAACCTCCAAAGAACCCCAAGGAAAAACACAAAAGCAAACTAACACATGGAGTTCAAAAAACAAAACTGAAGAACAACTTGATTGTTCAAACCTTCTACCAAGGTTAAACCACTGGAGGTGTGAAACGAACAACTGGTCTATCCACAAGATAAGACCAAAACCAAAATAAAGTAAGTACAACCACAATCAAAACTTAACCAAATCATCCTGCGTGATAGACTTACATTCAACAACATGCCATCATGACACAAAAATGACTTTTCAAATAAACACAAAAAATCCACCAATCAGAGAAATACTCAAAAGGGTACACTTGCACTCTAAACACATCCATGTTAAGGAATCATAATGATTAATCAAAATATAATTAAGAGCTAATATTATCTAATTGTAGCTCTTTCAATAACTGACTCTTTCACTTAAGAAAATCTACAATAGGGAATAACGCTTAAAAAAGGTCTAGGTGCACATACACCCAAATAGACTTGAACAATGCTTGATTTTAAAAAAACATACATCCTTTATAAGAATAAAAGCAATTCACAAGCTAAATAAGCCATCATTTAAACAAATATAAATCTTTTCCAATTAAAGCCAATTTGGCTATAACAAATCCCATTTACACTCAAATTTCTAATTACTAAAATAAAAATTAAATACATTTGGAAACTAAAATCATTATTTAAATCAAATAGACCTTTTCATTTAAAAATCCTATTAACTAAATTTAATTGAAGGCTATCAATATAAATTTTATTTTCCCAAATTAAATTACGGTTAAATCCCATCAATATTTAACATTCAATTGATATTTTCTAAATTCCACACACACACACACACAAATATAAATATATATATATAAAATTAATATGTATATATTTATATATGTATGTATGTGTGTATGTATATATGTATGTATGTATGTATATATATACATACATACATACATACATACACACACACATACATACATATATATATATATATATATGTATGTACACACACACACACACACACACATATATATGTACACTCTCTCTCTCTCTCTCTCTCTCTCTCTCTCTCTCTCTCTCTATATATATATATATATATATATATATATATATATATATATATATATATATATATATAGAGAGAGAGAGAGAGAGAGAGAGAGAGAGAGAGAGAGTAACATCATAACCCGTTTAAAAATAAAAATTTATACATATACATACATACACATATATATACATACATAGATATATATAGATATAGATATAGATATGTGTGTGTGTATGTATATGTATACATATATACATATATGTATATATATGTGTGTGTGTGTGTATGTATGTATGTATGTGTATGTATATGTATATGTATATGTATATGTATAAATTTTATATATATATGTTTTATAAATATACATATACATATACATCCCCCCCATCCCACAATGTAGGGAAGAGAGGTGCCCACGTTGTGGACGCCTCCCCCCCCACCCCATGGCTATGGAGGTAGGGGTGCCCATAGTGTGGCCGCCTCTCCCCACTATTGTGGGTAGAGGGGCGCCCAAAGTCATGGGTTAGCCTCTCCCCACAGCCATGGGGTTCGGCTCCACGACCCCCCAAATATCTTTTTTTTTCATTTTTCTTTTTAAATTTCTTCTCTGTCAAATTTGACAGACAGTGTTTTTTTATAATAATTTTAAAAAAAAAATCCACTTCTCTGTAAAATGCAAGACATATTTTTGTTTTTTATAATAAAGTTTTGTTTTTTTTAAACTCTTTTTCTCTGTAAACAGAGACGGTTTTTTAAAAAACAAAACAAATCAAGGGTTGTATTAAAAACAAAAAAATCATCAAAGTCTTACTGATAAAACCTCTATCCAAGCACAATAAAATGGCAGATTACAAATCACAACACTTCATAAAATTAAATTGGTCTTCCTAGAAATTATTAATGTTTAATGTCTTGCTTTCTATCTGACCTTTCAAACCAAGTCTTTTTTTTTAACAACTCACACACCAGCTGAATATACAGCAAACCCCCATTTTCAAATTCACAAAATACAACATAGAAGCCAGGAAAGATAGCATAAGAAATGATAAACAAAATTCCCCATCCATTCTTTCTTCCAAGAGGAAGGAAACTAGAGAAACACACAGTTGACACACAAACCAAAATAAACAAATAGAGGTTTTCAAAATTCCAACCTTCCATAGCTTTCTTGCAAATAAATTTGAGAAGAGCTCCCCATCCTCCCAAGATGCCAAAGCTTTCACCCAAAACCCCAATCACCAATACAGAGGAAAAATTTCCACAATGAAAAAACCAATCCCTCTTTGAATTTTTTTCCAAATTATAAAGCAATTCACCCAAAAATCAATTTAGGGCACACTTTTCTTTTTTTAATAAAAATTGAAAATCTAATTTAACTCAAAGCATTTACATGACATATTTAAACAAATTATATTATTCTTTTTTTTTTTTCAACACAAAAGTCATAACACATTTTAATTTCTAAAAGTAAGAATTGACTTTTAAACAATAATTTAAATCAATCAACCTAGCATGCTTGCATTATTAATTTAATGATAAAAAAGTATCTGTAATAATTTATCCCCATTTAATCTATAAATGCAATTCACATAAAACGACACTAGAAGAATAAATAAAGTCACAAACACATAACACACACAACTCAACTTAAACAAAACAGAGACATGACTCACATACCAACGTCGGAATGATGGCCTACTTGGTGATCCATCAGGGTAGACAAAAGACTGACGATGCTCACAAACGAGCAAGGCTAGGGATGACAGTAGGGCCTTATAACTATCTCCTCCACTTCCATTGGGTTAATTAGGTATGCTCAAACCTGTGGAGCTAGGTGGAGTTGGTACCTTGTACCTGCAATTCCTGCATCACCAAACCATGCATACATATATATACAAACACGGTAAACACACCGGTGAAGGAGAATCGTGACTTTCTATGTCTCACTGAAATGAGTGATGGGAAATCATCTCCTCACACCCCATACACTTCCACACAACATGATGACATATACATAAAGCAACTCGTGCATGAAGAAAATATGTTAATCCATCATTAGCAACATATAAATAAACTTAACATTTCATCATTAATAAGATACAATGCAGAAGAAGAGTTTACAACTACTCATCAATAAGCAATAATGCATAATCATGTTCACCAAATCACACTCCAAAGCGTCATACCAGAATAACACATCACAATCACAATAAATCAACCATCCACGTAAGCCACTGAAAAGTCAACCTTGGTCAACATGGTCAAAAGGGTCTGATTAGGGTAGGGGTACTACATTGATGATACAATCTTTGGAGGAAATGAAGACATGTGCAGAAGATTTGCTAATGAGATGCAAAAAGAATTTGAAATGTCCTTGATTGGTGAGTTAAATTTCTTCCTTGGATTGCAAGTTAATCAGAATCACAAAGGAATTTTCATTTCTCGGTTTAAGTATGTCAAATAACTGTTAAAGAAGTTTAGGTTGGAGAATCCAAACCATTATGTATACCAATGACTACTAGATGCAAGTTAACTAAAGATGATAAATCATCTAAGGCAGATGCAAGTCAGTATAGATCAATGATTGGAGGACTGTTATATATGACTGCTACTAGACTAGATGTCAGGTATGCAGTATGTTTGGCAACCAGATTTCACCAAGAACTGAAAGAATCTCATGTTGTGGTAGTAAAAAAGATTTTTAGATATCTTAAAGGCACATAAGAATTTGGTTTGTGGAATCCTAGGAGCTCATATTTTACCCTCACAACTTACACAGATTTAGACTGGGCCGGAAGTGTTGATAACAGAAAAAGTACAAGTGGAGCATTCTTCCTTGGCTCCTAGTTAGATGCTTGGTCGAGTAAGAAGCAAGATTATGTGTCTCTATCTACAACATAAGAAAAATACATTGCAACATCTTCTTGTTGCACTCAGATTCTATGGATGAAGCAGAATTTGAAGGACATTAGTGTAAAGTTTGATGACCCTATCTCAATCATGTGTGATAATACTAGTGCAATAAATATCTCAAAGAATCTGGTACAATATTCTAGAACAAATTATATATCTATCAGGATCACTTCTTGAGGGAAAAAGTTCTAGATAATAAGGTCAGACTTGAGTATGTACCTACAAAAGAGAAGATTGCAGATATATTCACTAAGGCATTATACAAAGATACTTTTGAGTATCTTCAGTAGAAGTTAGGGGTATTACCCCTTCCCAGATTGAACTAATGTGAATTTTTTATGTGCATTGGTCCAATGACCATCTTGTATTTTTTTTCTGGACTAATGTTTATGTGCTTCCTCTTAGGGAGAGTAGGAGTAATTTTCTCAGAGGGAGTTTTATCCACCTTTGTCATTGCTATCAAAGGGAGAGAGAGAGAGCTTGCATAATAACTTGTTTACATATTGTTGTTGTTGTTGATGGATGTTGTCATCAATGACAAAGGGGGAGATTGTTAGCATTACATTATGTTTTGTCATTGATGTCAAATCTTGTGGTCCGGATTAAGTCTGGATGTGGTATGTTGAGAAGAAGTGTTTGATTAAGGCATGTTGTGCATTTGGAGGTTTGCCAGTTTTACTGGATGATTTTGGTGTTTCAGAAGATGTTATTCAGTGCTATCTTTGGTTCCAGATTGGTCCAGAGCTTGAGGTTTTGGACAGGATATTGAAGTTGTGTAACATAGCGCGCATATGTGTTTTTGGGTCCGGCTTTGGTGATGTATATAATGTGTTGATATGTTCAATGAGGAACAGTGTGATATGGTCTACTTCTCATTCCTTCCCAACATCAGAATGTTTAGTGGAGATCTATTATAGATCTTTGTCTTAGTCGACATTGAGAATTATGTTTTTTCAGAGATAGTATATGTATGAGTATGGTTTGATGAGATTTTATATTTGTTATTTGTTGAAGACATGCGAGATTGAAGGAATCCAGACGTTGTGTGGAGACAGTGTTGTAGATTATTATCGGAAGCAATTCCGACAGTTCAAACTATGTTTTTATAGTGGATTCTCTTTATCTTTCTTTCTTCTTCGACATTGAGCCTTTCAGAGCAATGAGCCCACATGCAGTAAGCACCTTGGAAGTGATCCATCCTTTGTTAAAATCACCTTAACAAGTGTTTATATATTGAGAATTAGCATTCTCTGTGGTTTTTCCCTTCTTAGGTTTTCCACGTAAATTATGGTGTTTCTTGTGTCTGATCTTTTTTGTTAATGTTCTTTCATGTTTTGTTAATTTTTTATTATTATTTTAGATCTATAAATTAAGGTTAAAATAATTTTTATTGTCAACTAATTCACCCCTCCCCTCAGTTGCCTGGATATTCAACATCTATATGTATATATATACATACACACACACATATATACATGCATACATACATACATACATACATACATACATGCATGCATACATATATGCATGTATGCATGTATGTATGTATGTATGTATGCATATGTATAAAGACACACACACACATATGTATATATTTGAGACAATGATAACTATAGTGGAGTCCGGGTTTAGGATTCTGAACTCCACCAAAAATGAGTTCAATTTAGGTGTCCTAGCCTGAACTCCACCAAACATGGGTGCAATTCAAACTTCCTATCTCGAACTCCACCCATCAAAGGTAGTGGAAAGATTAAATGAGGGATGGGGTTTTAAACCCCACACTCAAAAAACAAAAAGAAAGGAAACCCTATGAGAAAAAAAATAAAAACAAGAAAGAAAATGAAAAATCAAAACAACACATACTTGTGAGGAAAAGATGAAGATCACACGAAGAGAGATTGTGCCAAGAAATTTTCTAGGCACAAGAGCACGAGTGTAGGTAGTGTAGGAAATAGCGACGACTTAGAAAAAATGAAAATGACAAATGAAACATTTAAAAATAATCTAAAACCAAAATCAAAGACACATTTAATGCAATAAGTGTAAGATAAGGACATCGTTTTAGGTTTGAAACCCGAAATGTAGTGACATGAATTTCTAGTTTCCAAACCTAAACTGGATTCCTAACAAGCTTCAAACTTGTATTCCAGGTTTCAAAACCCGAAATACATATGACTATTTAAAGGTGTAAAGTTAGGTTTTAATCCCGATTTTACACAAAAGGAGAAAATACTAACTCCTGATTCGGTTGATGTGAGCTTGAATTTATTTACTTATATCAATTAAAATTATAAGTCCATGTTAAAGAATATAAATTTAATATTGAAGATTGTTAACATAGGGTAGAGAACCTTGGATTGACATTTTGGGCTTAACAAGATCTCGACATCTAAACTTCATAATATTGACTCAACCCTAATGAGTATAGGGAAACAAAGACAAACCCTAATTAGGTTACTTTAATTTTATTCTTGGATTGATGGTAACTTTAACCTTTTCCCATGTCTACACTCCTCTCCTTGATGATGCTCTCCTTACTTTATTAGAGGATAGAATTTCTTGCATCCACTTAGGCACATGAAGGTAGTTAGATATAATCTTTTTACCATTCAAAGTTTCCACATATCAAAGCATTAATTTCTCAAATTAGTATTCATTCTTTTCACAAAATTCATCAAATTGATGTTTTCAATAAGCTTTAGATAACATCATCATATCTCTAATATGCAATTAAGCATAATGAAATTGTTCATGAAAGAGGGATGTCACATATCCCTCCCTTTGTGAATCATCATCCTCGATAAGTATTAACATAACTATAAATTAAAAGTCTTTCTTTAATCAACATCACATAAAGTCTTTACCTATTAGAAGCACTGAAAAATATTAGGGAACTTTGAAGAATTTCATCATAATATTCCCAAGTACTACTGTCATTTGAATATTGTTCCTATTAGACCTTGCACAATGTGATCTCATGGTTACATAAGCAGTGCTTACATACCTCGGGCACCCTAAGTGGCTCGATCATGACCAACCTTGGATCATGCACCTACGAGGAGTTCCAATCAAGCATGTGATAAAAGTTTGATATATACTTCTTTAAGTAAAATAAATTTAAATCATTATGCAATTAGGCGAGAGTTGGGGGTAGAGAAATCATGTAGGCTACTAGATTGACAACTTTTAGGACTTCAAAAGGTGACACATATCTTAGTGCAATCTTAGAAGACTTTTCAAATTTTTTTGAACTCTTTTTTGGTGTGACTCTTAGGAGTACTTTTTTGCCTACCAAAAATTGTCTTAGAGTTTGCTTTGCATTTGCATAGCTCTTTTGTCGATCGTTAGCTTCTATTAACCTTTGTCTAATTAGCTTAACTTGTTTCTCCATTTTTGAGAGAATCTCAAGGCTGGCGCTTTCCTATCTTTTAGCTTATCCTAGTTGATAGGAATTCGACACCACCTTCCATACAATGCCTCAAATGGCATCATCTTAATGGCTAACTAATATGAATTATTACATGCAAATTCCACTAGAGTTCAATAATTCTTACACTTTTACTATTGATCCATGCGATACATTCTCAAAATATCTTCTAAGACTTGGTTTACCCTTTCTGTTTGACCATCAATTTTTGGGTGATAAGATAAACTGATGTCCATTTAGGTTCTTAAGGCTGCAAACAAAGTTTTCCAGAATCTTGATGTCATCTTGACATCAATGTTCAATATAATTTTTTTTGACACTCCATGAAATCAAAACATTTCCTAAACAAACTTACAAGCTATTATAGGTACTCCATCTGTCAAGTTACCTAGTATAAAGTGAGCTACCTTGGTGAGTCTATCCATTGTGTCTGGTCTTTGATATAGGTAGATCTTGAACAAATTCTATGCTAAAGATATGTTGTTTCCAATGTGGAACGACATGAGGTTGCAATAACCCTGCTAGGTATTGGTGTTTTGTCTCGACCCTTTGACATTCAAAAAATATTTCCACAAATCTTGTGGCATCTACTTCATTCCCTTCCAAAAGTAAAGTGGTTTAATATCCACTAATAGCTTGGTATCCCTTAGATGACCAAATATGGTGTTGAATGCACCTATTTCCAAACCAATTTTATGGAGGCATGTACATACAGCCTCAATACCTCAAAAGGTCATCTGATTCAAAATTGAACTCCTCATACCTTGACTCTTGAGGATTAGCTTGAAGGGCTTCTTTGACCTATTTATAATATTCATCCCCTTCTATCTATTGTAAGACCTGAGCCCTAAAGTTTGTGCAATTAGAAACCATGAAAGATATGTCTTTGATGGCTTAAGGCATCTGCCACCCGATTTTATTTTCCTTAATGCAACTGATTTCAAAATCGTAGTCATAAATCAATGGTGACATTTGAATTGGGTTGTGTGAATATATTTTTTAACCTTTTGATGATCTGATATGAGTTTGAACAACTTGCCTAGCATATAGTATGCCACATTTGAAGAGTGTGCATTGTTGACATTTGCATGAATATTGCATTAATGAAATGTTATGTTGTCATTGATGTCAATTAACCAGTAATGATGTTGTTATAATATTGTTTTGTAACCGGTAGGAAGATCTAGTGAAGGGAACTGCAACCGGTAAGTGAATTTGTGGAGGAAACTGGTATTACTAGAGAAGAAGTGAGATCAATTGGTAAACCCTACTTGTTGATATGATAAACCCTAACCAATGGAGTTTGGTGAATTGGTTGTATTGGTTTATGATTTGATGATGAGCGGTAATGATTATGAAACGTATGCATGTTTTTGATTAATGAAAAAGAAGGTTTTGAAGGGGCCCCGAAACCCTATACAAGCAAGATTAAAACAACAAAGCCACGATAAACAGAGAGAAATAGATCAAAAGGAAAAAACCAGCGGAAAACCAGGAAAAACCCACAAAAGCCCCTAAAAGCCAGCAGGTCGTCTAGGAATCAGATTTTATCCAGGGCTTTAGCCAGAGTGCTACTAATTTCTTGCAGCTCTTTGATGTTGTCTTTGAGGTTGGGAGGGTCCTTGGCCACAACAGCCACAACTTTCTTGATACTAGCCCTAGTTCTCTTAGCAGTTCCGCCCGCCGGGGTAGCATCACCACCACTTCCAGTTTGAATGGTCTCCTCCTCTAGATCAAGGTCCACAACCGGTTTAGGAGTATGGTCAAAGACCTTGGCAATGTCTTCCAAGTTTTTGGTGACAGCAGAGAGGATACTTGGGATAATTCCCATCAAATTTTTCATCGCTTCTTTCCCCTCTTCCAGCGATTTTACCTTATTCTCCATTTCATGCTTCCAGGTAGTATGCTCTCTATTTTCATCCTCCCTCTTTTTATCCAAATTTATCCCTTGCTTCTCCAGGTTTTTCAGGGTTTCGTAAGTCTGTCTGTCAAAATTCATTCTAGCCTCCGAGAGCTTCTTGAGATTATCCAGGATAAGCCCCTTGCTAGCACTATCCTTAGCCTTGCTATCCCCTTCCTCAGCCAGGTTCTTCTCAAAGCATTTATTTGTTTCCTTCTCAGAATTACCTTTGGTTTCCTCATTATCCTTGGGAGTCATCTCCTCCATCAGATGGCTATTGTCCTTACCAGGGTGATCACTTGGAATAGGGCTATCTTGACCAGGCTTGAAATCTCCACTTTCTTCCTTGTTGCCCAGTTCCTCATCCTTCCAGCTATCTTCTCCGTTAGAGTCATCTATCTCCATACCACTTCTTTCCTTGACAATGTCCTCAGTTTCCAACCCGGGGGAGATTTTCCTTTTCTTGCTGGATGACGCCTTCTCCTTGCTAGTATCTCCCTCTTCCATCCTCCTTTTACCAAGGGAGGCAGAGATCAGCTTATTTTCCTACAGAGCGAGGGTTTTGCAATGCTCATAGATGAGCAGTAGGAGCCTGCAGTGGAGAATCAGGCTGGAAGGGTTCGACATGTGCTTGTTCAGGGACCTAGAGAGGGATCGAAAAAGGTAGTAGGGCAAAGACACTTTTTTGTTGTGTCTGAAATGGTTCAAGAGCACAAAGTGGTAAGTGTGGGCCCTGGAGAAATGACCTTCGACCGTAATATACTCCATGATTGCATTCAGGACCCAACCCCACAATTTCTTGATGTTTGCAGCATCGTAGTAGCCCCTGGTAGCCTTGCCGATTTTGGCCCGCTCTTTCTCTTTACACAGGAACAGGGTAACGACATTGTTGGAGACCTTGAGGTCTCAAAAGAAGTTGAGCCCGGAGTGGGGCATACCAGTTATAATAGAAATAAGCCCAGCATCCAACTTAAATTTAACTCCGTAAAGTTTAAAAGAGCCATTAGACCAGTTTTCAGAAATCTTGGAAACAACTAGGTTGACCCTACCTTTGTTATAGTCGTCAAGATTTTCCATGAACCTAGTGAGATGGCCCTTCTCCAGCTTTGCCTAGACTTTAGGCATTACTTTCCAGGTCGATGTGTTGTTAGGTTCTTCACGTCTTAGATCTCCTCCCATTTTTGGATGCAGGATGTCGACTCTGTTTCTCTGCAAATTTAGAACTTCTTTCCCTTTGCAACTCAAATTATCGCCCTGAGTAACCCACAAAGCATGCGACGATTTTTTGGAAATAGTAGGAGATCTGCCACAGTGCTAGGTAATGATGGCCTTTTCAGCGAGGCGTGAGTGGTGCTTTTTACTTGTCATGATTTAATTGTCCTTCTCTCCCCGTATAATGGTCCTTTCTGAGAATCTCTTTAATGTTTAAATTGAGATCATCCTCATGCCAAATCATTTGAACGTCAGAATTAACTCCAGCATTCGCTAAACAGTCAGCCACACTATTTTGCTCTTTATAGGCATGTTGTATAATAATTTCTTTGAAACTGGCAATAATCTCTCTATCTTTCATGATGATATTCTCAATGGACCAAGAAGGCTCTGATTCCCCCTTTAAGCACTTAATAATATTAAGTGAATCCCCCTCAAGCCATATTTTATCATAATTGAGATTTTTGGCTATAATTAAAGTATGCAAGGCAGCGAAGGCTTCAACAAAATGGCTAGTTTGATTCCCCAGAGGACTAGCCACCGCCTTAAGGCAACTTCTAGCAAAATTCCTGATTATGCCCCCATATCCAGCTTTACTCGGATTTCCTTTACAAGCCCCATCGAAGTTGGCCTTAATCCATCCCTGCGAGGGGAAACACCAGACAAGGCCTTCTCTGCCTTTCTCCTTACTAGTAGTGGTAGTGGAAAGGTTCCATCTATCTTTGAAATCCTCTTTAGCAACAATTCCCTGATCAGTGCCATAGAGGCATTCAAAAATACTCCTATAGATTTTGTCTGCAACCACTTCAGGGATAGCCCTTTTATCTCTGAAAATCCTGTTGTTTTGCTCTTTCCAAATATTCCAGATAACAATTGGTAGAGTAAGTCTCCAGATCTCCACAATTTTAGGATTAGAGTTAGGACAATGCCATTGAAGCCAAGTGTCACCAAGAGAATTCAAGAAGACCCAGCTCAGGTTCCACCTGGTCAGGATGATTTTCCAGATGTCATGGCTAAAAGCACATTGATTGAGAATATGGCAAGTTGTCTCTTGTTCCCTGCAACAAAGAGAACACATGTTAGGAAAAATGATGCCTCTTTTATGAAGATTATCCAGGGTTAATATCTTATTTTGGATGAAAATCCAAAAGAAGATGTTGATTTTGGGAACTAAATTCTTATTCCAGACTTTAGCCCAGAAGTGAGTGGCTTCCTCCAGGACATTATGAATAGCAACAGCAGAGGAAATAGAGTATTTCCCATCTAGAGTTTTCCCCCATATTATAATGTCATCTTTGTTGTCTCTAGGGATTTTAGCAGAAAGAGCAATCTGAAGGAATTTGAGATCCGGTCTCTGCTAGCTAAAGTCAATCCAGTCTCCATTTTCTAGTAATCTCTTACCATTTCACCATACCTGCAATTGAAGTTGTCTTTCCAGTCTTTGATGATAGGGATATCCTCCAAAGGTTTATCCAAGATCCATCTATCTTGGGAAAACGTATGCATGTTGTGTGAGAAGAGTTTCAAATGTTTTGGCGCGTTGAGATAACATTTTTATCTTGGGAATGAGCAAGTATATTGCATGTAATGTAAATCGCATGATTAGTTACAGTGTTCGATGAAGCGGTGATCAAGGAGCAGTCGAGGTTATCTTGAATGATGTGCAGAGATTATTATGTAATCCAATGATCATACTTGAATTGACTTGTTTGTAATCTCTATGAGAGAATTAGGTTTGTGTTGTGTTACTGACCTGTTGATTTGTTTATAAGGTCCATGAGTTGTTTTGTTGTAGAGTTGACAATTTTTAGTTGAGAGTGAGAGTGTGGTTGCCGAACTAGATGATGTATCTGTAGTTTGTGTAAATGCATATAGGAGCAAGAAAAGGATCTGAACAAGCAAGTGTAGTGCTATTCAAACAGATCAGCAAACCCCTGTTGTTTTCTAACAATTATAGCAGTAAAATCCCCTAACCAGGTAAGCTCTAACAAGCTTGGTGTTATTCAAATCCTCTAACCAGGTGGTCCATTAGCTTGGATTTCAAATCCTCTACCGAGATTACTCCTCACAGGGTATTGCTTCTAATATGGCATTATAGTCAATCCCTTAACTGAGTGGTCCCTAACAAGATCTTTTCTTAACATGACTTATTGTAAATATTTAACAGGCTTGGCTCCTAACAGGGTGAACTTCAGAAGAGTTCAGAATACTTGTGGGTATTCATCCCCACCGTGGTTTTTCCCATTTGGGTTTCCAAGTCAAAAATATTGTGTCAAGTGGTGAATGTTTTTTTGGTTATGTTTACTATGGTTGAATTGCTTAACTGCTAAATCCACTTTGATATGTTATGTTAACCGATAACAATCTGAAATGAGATTTTACTTATGTCAATAAAGTATTTGGATGTTTGTGAGTTTCAAGTTGTTTTACTATTAGTCTTTTATAACAGTCAACCGATTTAACTTGACAGTGTTATTGCATTTTTTCAGTTTTGAGTTTTCTTTGAGAGGTTGATTTTGAGATTGGTAAAAGTTTATATCAGTTTTCTAACTACTGATTCACCCCCCCCCCCTCTCAGTAGTTGACTAGATCTTTATTCTTTCATCATACCATCATGCATAATTGCTACAAGCTCAAGATCATGGGGTGCATAATTATGCTCATAGTTTTTCAACTTCCTTGATTCATTGACAATTACCTACCCATCCTGCATGATAAACCCTTATAGTTAGTCCTTCTCCCAAAGCATTTGTGACTACTATGAAGCATCCTTCTAGATCTAGCACTTTCAAGATAGGTTTTGTCATTAATTTTTCTTTTAGATACTCAAAGGCCTTCTAGAATTTCTCGGTGCATTCAAACCTTTTTCATTTTCTCTAGATTGTGGTGATGTGGCAAGCTATCTAAGAGAAATTCATTATAAACTTCTTGTAGTAACCTGCCAACCCCATGAAACTTAGACACTTCCTACACATTCTTTAGGGTTGGTCATTCTAGTATGGCCTTAATTTTATCTAGATATACCGCTATGCCCTAAAAAAAGATCATGTGCCCTAGACAACTTATGTTCTCGTAGTCATTGCAAAACTATTTGCAAATGTTGGAAATGCTCTTCCTCATTTTTGGAGTAAATTAGGATGTCATCCATAAACACTAGAACAAACTTGTCAAGACAATCTCTAAACACACTACACATAAGGTTCATAAATATTTTTGGGGTGTTGGTGATCCCGAAGGGTAGAACTATAAACTTGTAATGTCCATACCGAGTTTTGAAAGTTGTTTTATGTATGTCTTCTTCTTTAGGTCTTAGTTGATGACATCCTGA
The DNA here is from genome assembly GCF_030272615.1 of Cryptomeria japonica. Lineage (NCBI taxonomy): Eukaryota > Viridiplantae > Streptophyta > Pinopsida > Cupressales > Cupressaceae > Cryptomeria > Cryptomeria japonica. The sequence goes on from NC_081408.1 coordinate 539,795,855, forward strand.
CTGTAAGTCTATCTTAGAGAATACTACAAGCCATAGATTTGATCAAATAGATAATCAATACGTGGTGAATTATATTTTTTCATTACAGTAACCTTGTTAAGCATTCAGTAATCAATACATAGACGCATGGTTCCATCTTTCTTCTTCACGAATATCATTGGAGCTCCCCAAGGTGACACACTAGGTCGAATCAAGCCTTTACTAATCAATATTTGTAACTATGCATTTAATTCTATAATATCAATGGTTGCCATGTGATAAGCAACCTTAGACATTGGTTCAGCTCTTGACACTAGATTGATGGAAAAGTCAAATACTATTTTTGGTGGTAAACTTGGTAATTCTTTGGAAAATGCATTTTGATAATCCCTAAGGTAATACAAGTTTTATGAATCACATGTTCCATGATTTCTTAGATAAGTTTATATAAGTGTTTCTTGATATCATTCTAGTTTACTAAAGGAGTTAAGGGGAATATTATATTTATTTAAACTTAACCATGATATGCATTGTTACAAGATTATCTTACCCAAGTTGTATTACAATCATTTCATATTATAAACACAACATCAACAATCAATAAGAAATTTATTTTCTATTAATAAAATCCCATATCTAGATTATGGTAGGAGGAGGTTAAAACAATTTGAAGGATTGTTTTTAATTTTATTAGGATATTGCTTCCCTACCCTTTAAATTTTTTTATCCCAATGACCTCATCAAGTGGATCCTTTATCAACATATTACTCTTGAATCACATACACTTTGCTAATATTTTTATTTCTCAAGTGGAGATCCCTCTACTCTAGGGTTTTGATAGGTTCGTAATGTATTTAACTATGCTATTTAACATGTGGTGCATGTTAATCAATAATATTTAAAAGGTCACAAATATATTTCTTAATCATTATAACATGAAAAATATTGCAGATTTATGAGAGAGAGGAAGAGTTGAATGTTAGATTACTTGTCATAGAGACAACTTGAATATTTAATATAAAATAGTTGTGTGGTGTTATTGATCTTTATTATTCTAGTAACAAGGTTAATAAAAAACAATAAGAAAGATAAATGTTAATTTAATGTGCATTAATTTTAATGTAGTAATTCATTTTAGTAGAAGTTACTATTGATCTATATAATTCAAAGACGTGAATTATAAAAAGTATATGATGTATTTTAAAATATATCTGTATGGTTGACTATCACGAGATTTAAGAGAATGCATATTTGTAAAACTTAAGTGTTTTATTTTTATTATAGTTATAATAAGTGATTTGAAACATTATTAAATCTCTATAAATTTGCATTTTATATATATATATATGATTGGTTCATGTCATGCTAGATAATTATATATTTAAGTAAAAATGCCTCTATATAATATTTGTGGAAGATTAAGAGTATAAAAAATCGGCATCCATAAAGAGCCTAGGGGATCTATGAGAACTTGATTATGAATAATGTAAAATGAATACTCCCTTATGAATTCTTTCGAATTGAATGACAAGGCCTTAAAGGCCAATCTTGGAAAAGCAGGGCTAGACTATGCTATATCCAAGATTAATTAGGATCTCTTATTTAAGTAACTTAATTTTTTGATTTCAGAAATAAATATCAAGGTTGAGGCAAATGGATTGGGTTCTTGGTATGCAAATCAATTTCCAAGAGAGGACCAAGTCTCATTATATAAGATGGGAATCAATGACTATATTTTATACTATTTTAAATAAAGGTTCTCGCTATTAAAAATGGAACAACATTTTGGAATCTTGACCTATTTTGGATTCTTTAGATTTCTACTATGTCAATCACTACCTCTACAAGGTTAGTGAAGTAACACAATTGATAATTTTAGAATAACCTCATCTATTGCATCGGTAATTCGCAATTCTTTAGCAAGGTAGGAAGGTTTAAGTTTAAAGTGGAACAATGTAAAATATTGTCATGTTAGAGGGGATCTCATCTTCAAATGATCTTTGTTGATCCCTAAAAGGCTTGCACTTTAATAAGGGTAGTCCAAAAGTTTCACAAATGTGGGACTTGGGACTTGATTTTTCAATCTATGATATGTGCTCTGGGATTTTAGAAGTTGGCTCTTCATATTTTAGATAGGAATTGAAAAGGGAAATGAGGAAGATATAGAAAACAACTAAAATAAGGTGATATGCCAATGCAGAGCTTCTACAATACTTCAAAACCTTCTTTTGTGAAAATCTTAAAGAAAAATAGTTCCCTAGAATGAGCACATCACACCAAAACCTTCCATTGTTGGGAGAATAAGGAAATGCATAAAGTGGATAGACATAGGGCATAACATTCAAATCCTCCCATGGGAAGCATTTGCTAAGGCTCGATAGAAATAAAGATATTCCTCAAGATTTTCATAATAATTAACCATTCTTTGTATTTGTTCCCTAGGAGCATAATCTAGTTCCTAATCTAAGGAAAATGGAAGAGTGAAAGATCTCACATGATCCATATTTCATAGATTAACCAATAAATAGAGAAGTTGAAATGAATTTTAAAATCAAAACGACATAATAGAGCATGTTATCCTAAATAAAACAAGCCAAAGGCAAACAAAGGCACAATCCCATGCCCAACCATAGAACAAACATGTTAAGGTCATATCGCAAATACAAATTACTAAAATCGAAAACATTATTTTTATTCTTCATAGAAAAAGGGGATTACAAAATCCTTGATTACAAAAGTATTCAATTTGTGGAAAAGTCGAGGGAATAGTTTTTGCAATCAAAAACTCCTCTACATTCTCATCGTGTGTCTATCATATCATGACAACTATTATAACTACCTCTAAGTTGGATATTGCAAATCGTTGCCTTTAATTATTTGTGCATTGCATGGCTACCATCTAGATTACCCATGATCTTGATTGAGATTATTATGGCATTGATTTTTCTATTCTCCATTTTTTGGTACTTCCTCTCTGACTTAAGTCAAGATGTGTCTATTTTTGAATGCTTTTCAAGATCAACAAAGTACTTTTTCCTTTGAATGAGATAAAAAAAATCCACAACTCTCATCTAGGTTGTTGGCATAATTGATGGTATTGGCACAACCGGTTCATCAGTTAGTATTGTCATTGATGACCAACACTTATCGGTGAATAAGGCCAAGCTCATAGGGAAGAAGATTTGGTAAACCTCAATGGTTTACTCATGGTTGAAAATAGTATGGAGGATTTAGTGCTTGTCAAATATGCATCATTGACACACTTAAGCAGTGTGTTATTAGAAGGCTAATCGGTTGAAGGGAAAATGGAGTAGCCGACCGGTCAGTCAAGAACCTGATAGGTATTGAAATCAATTTCTTCAAACTGGCAGATGAAATGATGATGTGGTCATAAGAGGTGACTCAGATTGTAGTTTAGTAGTCTTATGCATGACCGAAACACTCTGGACAGACAGGTGATCAGTCTAATTGATGATCAATGACCAGTGGCAAAAGGTGAAGAGTTACACCAGTGAACTGGTGATATAGGTTGAAGGATGATATCCTCCAAGAATCTTGGAGAAGTGATCGGTAAGCTGGATGCGATGACCAAAGGTCAGTTAGTCATAGTGAGATATCATCAAACAAACAGATGGTGAAGTCTACTATAGTTAACAATCAGTTAAGGTGAGATTTGTGCGGGCTTCCAGTTCACATTAAAAAGACAGAACACGACCCAGAGGTTGGTGAAATTATGAGTTGCAGAGGAAGATAAGGATGACTGTTGTCGAGATTGATGGAGAGTGCGCAGAGAGAGTGCAGGAAGATTTGGAAAGTTTTGAATTTCAAATCTACTAATTTTTGTATAAAGGTTTTTGGTGAAAACCAAAAAGTTAGTTGTCATGTTCTCTTGCTTCAGCTTGTTTATCATATCATTAAGAGTTTCTTTTCATCATTCTCATTTTGCATCTTTTCACAAAGTTCTCTTCTCTTGTTTCTTGAAATAGTAAGATTTTCTTGAAGTGCTTGAATAATATCCTCGGTTGCTTTTAGGTCATCTTCAAGTTTGATATTTTTTAATTTTTCTCCATCATAGTCTGAGAGAGTTGCTTCAAGTTGCTTCATCAAGTTTTCCATCTCTATCGGTATGAAGATCTTCCTCAAGTTGTTAGGCTTCTGAAAATACAGGACCAAGCTCTGATACCAATTGTTAGGATTCCCACAGATACTGAGGGGGGGGTGAATTAGTATCTAACTGGTAATAAGATTTTCTTAACTTAAAACATGTAGAGCATATTAATACTGTGTACCGGTAAACAAAAAGTAATGCAATAAACAGAGATAAAAACAACGACATGAAAAACACAACATAACACAATATTTTAACGAGGAAACCTGGTGTGGGAAAAACCTCGATAGAATTTGTGACCCACAATATTCACTTACTGGCCAATAAGAGAATATTACTGCTACAAGAGGGGCCTGCACATGCAGGAAGGCCAAGTGCCTAGAGCTCACTCCTCAAATACAAAATGGGAAGTCTCACTGACTTACAAAATGGATTATATAAATCCAGTGTCTTGTACTGCTTCAAAATAGTATCTATAATGCCAGATCCAGTACCGGTTTCTGCTCTGCTTCTTACATAAACCCTTAATCTATATTTCACATAATAGGTCTGCCTTATTTCGCCTAATTACATTCCTTAATCCTTACATAATTGTTCTACAATGATCTCTCTTATATAAGAGTCATTTTACAACTTGCCAAGTCGGCTTACAATGATTTTACAATAATAAACAAAATATATTAACAACAAAATTCTTGTCGGCTTTTGTGTTGGTATGCTCCCTTTTACTGTCAGTGTCGGTGGTCTATGTGCCGGTGTAGAATCTAACTTTGCTGGTGCCGGTGGATTGCCTTGTCGGTGACATAGGATTGTAAGGTTGCCATCAATGACAAAACCTTCAATCACCTACAATGTCTCATTGGAGTGTGCATTTGCCAACAATGTTTTAGACCTATGATGATTCAATTGTCTATTATGCTCGACTGGCACATGCAAGTTGAAGTAGCTTTACATGGAATTTCAAAAATAACTTTATTCTAAATGCCTATTCCATCTCCACACATCCTAAGAGTTTTTATTTGTGGGTGTGAAACTAACCTAGCTCAATTTTACACATGAAAATCCAAACCCCAAACTTAATCTTTTTATTTTAATTAGACCCCTATTCTCCTCTTACTAATTGTTATGAGTTTACTAGAGAAAGAATCATTTCAAATTGCATATGGTGGTGGTTTATTTAAGGACTAACCCTAATTTATTTGAATCATTTGGGAGCATCTATAAATCAAATGCAAAAGTATCAACAATATTATATCAACATTATGTCGGTATACTATTGCAACGTCATAAATTGTACTCCCTCACAATTTTGTCCTCATTTGGGCCCTCACGTTGGCGTTTGTGTCCCAAGGCTTGATTGGAGCCCTGATTCTACTCACACCATGCAAATTATTTATTATTTTTATCTTGCACTTCATTTCCCCCTTGTTCCTTGGTTCCTGATTGGTCAGGACCAAGGCGTTGGCACCCTGGTCCTCCCAATTAGGGCCATTTTTGGCCCTTGTAACATTCACATCAATTTTGTGGGGACCTAGATCTCATTTCAAATCATGTTAGAAAATAAGTTATCTTTTGACTGTGGGTAAGTATAAAAGGAGGTCTACCCCTCTCATTTTGATATATGCAATTCAAACCGACAATCATAGTCAATCAATAATTTAGGTCAGAAAGCAATCAATCTTCTTTCAAGCATTGGAGTAGAAGTAAGGTAAAGATTCAAGCATTGGAGTAGAAGTAAGGTCAAGATTCAAGCATTGGAGTTGGAATTCATATTCTATGTTTATGAAGACTTCATGAAACCCTAATTCCTTGTGCAAACCAACAAAACTCCATTAGAAGGTATATCATTAGTGTTTCAGTCATTATTCAGCATATCCCTCAAAAGGAGAACATTTTCATTACTACAATTCAATTACATTTCATTTTTATTTCATGGTTAATTCCAAAACCAAGTTTGACCTAAGGCAAACCCCTATTCCCAACCTATTTCCCTTCTCTAATGTATGTAGGAATAGGTACAAAGTTATGATCTTCGGAATTAAATTTATTTATAGTGATGAACAAAGTCCCCTTTGGATGGAGAAAAGTGAGAAGGACCAGTACAATGAGAATATCATTCTCGATATTTAAGGAGATCCTTCTAGGAATAGATCCGAATACACTTACATCCATTAGATCTAGGTTTGTGGCTCAATCTGATGATTGTAGCTCAATGTTCATGTGTTTTTACTTCAATTCCAACTCATTTACCCTAATTTCAACATTTTACAATTCAACTTAAAAGAGGTTAATCAATTCAAATTCAAGTAAACCTAATAAGGATTCTTGGCCCTATCCTTGCTAATTTGTGGCTATATCTATTGGGTTTACCCCTTTTTTAATGTAGTGGTCCTTGAGCCTAAATATTGGTGGTTTTCATTCATCTAGTTATAAAAACCCTAATATTTTCACCATTACATTTTGGTGAACCCAACATCTTACACTTTAATTTTCTGATTTATGTTCTCAGATCTGAGTGTTTATGCATTTCAAATTTAAATTTACATTTACAAATTTATTTTTTCATTGAATTTAAAAAATTTAGAGGTTAAATTCACAAAAATTCTAATTTTTAAAATCTAAAATTGAGCTTGTGAGTTGTCTAATTTGGATTAATTATTTCAAATTTGATTATTCATGCCATTTACAATTCAATTTTGCATTCATAAATCTAATTTCAAGTTGAATTGCATAAATTTAGTGGTTGAATATACAAAAACCCTAATTTATAATTCTAAAATTTATCTTGTGGGTTGCATAATTTTTCAAATTAATTTTCAGATTTGATATTTATGGTATACTGTGATCTAAGTGCATTTATCTTTCAAATTCACAAATCAAATTTCTTAATTAATTGGTTAATCAATCATTTTCACAAAAAAAATTATTGTTTAATCATAATTTTCAAATTCAAATTCAAATTTCCCTCCTTTGTTCATGAGTTTTAGTACTATTAGTCCTACCTATAATATTCTTGTAAGAAAAAGTTGTAGAATTAAGGCTTCCCAAGGTTTAATTACTAAGGATATGGAGCCTAATTTGGATAACTTGTTTCATGAGAATGTGGGTGGTTCCTCTATTCCAATAATTAATGTTATTTATCCCCATTCTTTACATAATTCTCATGATCGGGGTGAATCACTAACTAGGTCCATTCACCAATTGGAGAAGATTGACAATGAATCTGAAAATCTTCAACAATGGATGAGTTAACAATACCCAGAAAGTGAGGCTATCCGATTGATTGAAGGATTAAAAATAATTGTTCAAAGTGATAAAGTTGGCATTGATTTGATGTGTGGCCTTGCTCATATTGTTGACGCTAATATTATGCCTATGAAAATTTGTGCCAAAGTCCCTGGTTACACTCAAGCACCTAGTCAATTTAATCATTCTATTCCTATGGCTACATCTATGCCTAGTGTGCTTACTTTCACATCTAATATCATGGCTACTTACACACAAAATTTTAATCCTACACCTGTTAGTCAAGGGGGCAACATTGCTAGTCAAAAATATTTCATACCTCCTTTAATGAGTCTTCCATTTGTAACCCAATCATCTCCCATACCTACCTGTCATAGTGTTCCACCTCTTTACTCTCAACCTCCACCTTCATATAATAATATTACTCCTCCATCCCAATCCAACACGTCTAATTTCAATCCATCCACCGAAGCAACCATTAATAGCCTAGCTCAAATCGTGTCATCTTTACAATAGCAAATAGCTTCCATGAACCAATCAAAATTTAATGTGCCCATATTTGATGTAGCGATCCCATTATCTAATGATATTGTTCTTGCTATTCCCCCTAAACATGTGTAATTCCCTCAATTGGAGCTTTATAATAGAAAAGGTGATCCCTTGACTCATGTGAAAACATTTCAAACTTTGTGTAATGATTTTGCCCATGATCAAAGACTTTTGGCTAAATTGTTTACTAGAGCATTTAGGGATAAATCATTGCAATGGTATTGTTCTTTGCCTCCTTATTCTATTACACCATTTCAACAATTGGCATTCATTCAACAATTTCACAATAATAATGGTCCTAAGATTACTTTGACTGATTTGATTCATTGTAAGCAAGGTGTTAAAGAAAAATTGATTGATTTTATTGGTAGATATAAACATTTGTATTCTCAAATTACTTATCATATGCCTAATCAAGATGTTCAAAGAATTTTTATTTATAATTTGCAAAAAGACATTAGGGATAATATTATCTTTTCTGAGTTTACTTCCTTTACACAGTTGTGCACAGTGCTTCATAACTATTAGCTTCAAGTGAGTCAATTTGAACAATCTCCTTCAATGGCTCCGATTGAAATAATTAAAGTTCTCAACAACCTTTTTTGAAGTTTAAACCGAATAAGGGATTCATCAAGTTCAATGACAACATCGATACCCAAGTAGTAGTTGCAACAACGGGTGTGCCTCATGTTGGCAAATGACACTCATCCAGTGGATATTGATGCTTGATTAGTGGTATAGGGTTATCATTGATGGAAACTCTTCTTTAGATTCCTATCCGGTAATCATAGATCTTGATATCTAGAAGTGGATGTGAACTGGTAGCCAATTAACCAGTATTTTAGGTTGAGCAAAGTAGTTTTGGTCCGGAAGCTTTATGGTGATTTCGGTGTCATGAATCAAGCATGGGATTATTGGGCCAACATAGAGACGCCATTTTATCATCGATTTGGTGATCTGCATTTGCTTTTGGTGATCCGGTCAAGCTGACTCGTGATTACACATTACATCTACAAGCCGCCTTGATAATTCTCTATTTTGTGATTGTGGATATATAACACCGGTGTAGAAGATCTTTTTGGGGTGTGGTATGATTGTATGCAAGCGAGTAGTGATCGAGAATCCATTTTGGCATAGTTTCACGTGTGCATTCTTGATCCGGTAGCTGAATGAGATAGTGAACGGAGCAGAGTAGCAGAGGTGATACAGTCAGAGATTTGGCACTTAACTGGAACTCATCCAAGCATTGTTAGATGTTATTTTGGAGTTCTTTCATTGTATTTCATCACTGTAATTGATTAGTAAGGCAGTGAGCCTTCCAGGGTTGTAGCCCTTATTGTAATTGAGCAGTGAGCTCTAGGCACTGTGGTTGAATGCTTGTGTATTCTCCCTCATGTAATATTGTTTTTCTACTAGCCATAGTGAAATAATATAATGGGTTCAAATCCCATCGTGGTTTTTCCCATTTGAGTTTCCACGTAAATATCCTGGTGTTATGATTTTGTGGTTGATTGTTTTGTGTTTCTGCATTTCAGTTTCATGCTTATGCTTCCGGTGGTTTAAAGTTAAGTCAAAAAGTTTAATAACCGGTAGAACACTAATTCACCCCCCTCACCCCCCCTCTCAGTGTTCCTTGATTCCAACACCTCCTTTATCCAAGTATTTTAGGATAGAATTTACTCCTTTTTTTTTATCTTTTGTTACTGCGTTATTCGTTCCTCATAACAAGAGCGAGTCATCCTAATAATAAAAATTCCATTCAGAGTCCTTGTCTTTCTTGTAACACCTTGGTTCAAGCCCTTAGTACATTTGTAAATCGTCTTTCAATCAAAAAGGTCAAGTTTTAGTAATTGGTTGAACTCTGTGAACACGTTGAACTATCTTGAACTAGGTTCAACAGGTTCATTTAGGTTCCATAGGTTCCTAGGTGTTTGGGAAGGTTTTCATACTAACATGTTCTTCAAGTGTCTTGTAATGGCTCTTTTAAAGTATCTTGTTCAGTAATGTGTTACTTCATTTCTCTCCAGGCGTTGAACTCATTGAACCAAGTTCAAGAGGTTCAAACGTGTTCAACATGTTCAATATAGCACAAATGGTCAACAGCTTGGCATAATTAATTTTCTTGGCAAAGATTTTCCTTGAGCGCGGCGTACATCTTGAACTACTTGAACGCCAATGAAGTTTATTCAGGATGTTCATATGTGTACGAAGTTGGTGGGTCCCGTGGGTTGAATGATTTGATGCTGCATTTATTGCCAAATATGTGAAAGGTGAACCATGTCTTCAGTGACGTCAATCCTTGGCTTTTCGAAGTAAGTAATCATTTCGGGAACTGGCAGTTACTTCAAAAATGCCACCATGCATTCATGCATGCGTGCGAGGTCCAATCCACAAACTTAACACACTCAAACTGACAATTAGAATTATTTCATTCAATGGTTCCGCATCATTGCCCTCACTATAAGGTATGAAGGATTATTAGTGCTCTGTATTCGTTCCTCACTGCTACGGTTTTTTTTTTCCTAGATAGGAGTCTTGTTTGCTGCTAGTCGTCATCTGGTTGTTCAACTATGAAGGTGAGTCCTTTTCTTGTTCTCTCCAGTAGTTTTTACTTGCATTTTCTCTCTCATAGAAAGGTTTGTTGCAACCAATTAAGGCATATTGCTTTGAATTATGAAGTCCACACTGCATTTGTTCGGGAATGTTTTTAGCCTCGCATGTACTAAACCCATAGTTAGTGATACTGACCTTAAAGGGGAAAATATTGAGGTCTTAAAAGAGAGGGTGTTCAAGGGAATTGACAAAAATTTTGGTGTGGAGATTTTGAGTAGCGACCTCATAGAAGCGGCAGCTTTTCCCCCAGCCATTCCTTGCCCAGAATTGATTCGGGAATGTATCGCTAGATACGACCCAGTCTCTGAGACCATTAGGAGAGACAATGGTGAAACCCTTCTTGCCATTAATCGTGAAGTAATTTCCTCCATCTTCAAGATACCTGATTACCAGTTCTCCAACTTTTCCCCTGCTCAGTCAATCACCGAGTTCAACGCGGACAGAACCAGACCGTAATAACGTAGCAAAATTCTGGTTGAAGGTCCCTCAAAGAGGTGGTTCTAGGTTACCCAAGAATCCTAATAAGAATCACATGTTGCCTCACATTCATGATGTTATGCTTTTGTTGCACCGGGCCAAAGGGTCTGCTGAAGCTTATAGCTTCGACGACTAGATTTATTGCTACATGCAGCTGGTTTTGGAAGGGAAGCAGTATCTTGATTGGGCTGAATTGATTGTTGATTCAATGAGAGAACAACTGAGTATGGCTAAACAGTTCAAGCAAAACTTATTTATGTCTTCATATCTCTTGTATTGTTTGGTGTGTGTTAAGGAGTTAGTTGGAATACCAAAACAACTCACTGAGGAGGATGTTCCCGTGTATGACTTATATCCCATGCTGCAAAAGGATAAGGCCTTGCAGGATTTCAAAAGGGTGCACAATGCTTTTCTGGGTGACTTGTGTCATGAATTGAAAAATATGAAAGCCAAAAGGATCTCTGAGGATGTGCAGACATTGATAAAGAGGTTTGGCAGTTTCTATATCCAGTTTCCACACTTCTGTTACATAAGGATAGGCGGTTTTGAAGAGGATCCTTTCAAGCTCCCTCATTTTTGTTCAAATTGCTTTATTCTGATGGAGATATGTAGGCAGCTGACTTTTGTAATAAAAAAGGCACAACCCAGGGATAAATGGGAGGGTCATTTTCCCATCCAATTGGGCGTGTTGTCCTGTAGTTTGATGTCTGACGCTTTGAGTATTGGAGCAGATCTTAGGAATTTCAACTTTTCCTTGTATCCTGAAAGGAAAGGTTTTGATAATAAGGGTTTTTCCCGAAGTCTTGGTCTAATGCCATACCTCCCAATGCCACAATTGGAAGACTTATAGGAAGATTGTAGAGATGAGCTCGAGGTTTTCAAAAAGGAAAATATGAGGATGGTGTTAGAACAAGTTGTTTCATTATAGGTAAAGTTGGACACTAAGGGTCTCGAAGAGGACTATCTAGAGCTATTCGAACCAGGATACTTAGCCCGTGCAGAACTTGAAATGCCTCCAATTGACTAGGATGAGGAAGAGAAAGATGATATATAGTTAAGGACCCAAGGAGTTTTGGAAAGGACCGCGGCATGGGTTGTCAGGAAGAAAGCAGCGAAATTAGGCGTTAAGTCTAATTCTACAAGAAGTAATGAGGTCCCTCTACGTTCACCAAAGCGTCTTTCTAACAATGCTTCTATGCATGTTCATGCAGGTAAAGATAACAAGCCGCCCCAGCTTAGACATAGGTCTAATTTAGCTTTGGATTTCTGTACTCCTCAGCATACCCGATCCCAAAGTGTCATTCAAAGAAAGATGGATCAAGAAAAGGATACAAGGGTGAAAGATACGATTCTTGATGCCCAAATATTTGAAGTCAAAGACTTGGATAGCAATGTTGCTAATGCCCTGGATTCTCATACGGTGACCGTGGCTATGACACCACCTTCTAAAGCGATCGAAGGAACAATTAGTTCTAGTGCAACTCCTAAGTGGTTGACCACTTCGGTGAACAGAAAGCGGAATTTTCTTCTTGTGACTATTCCAATTCAAGAAATGGTCGTTAACTACACAGAGAAGAGCCCCAAGCCAAAAAGGTTCAAAACCGTCGCCCGCCTGGACAATGATGAAGGAACTAGAAAATGGGTCGTTGAAATTGCCTCATACAAACCCAAGGATGAAAACAAGGAAGCTAGCCCCGATGATTTTGAGATCATGAAGGTGGAACTGGGAAATATGAGTAGAGACTCAGATAATCATTTCTTCTAGGTATCAGCAAAGAAAATGCTCACCAGATCGAAGAAAGATGGGCAGGAAAAGAGAGAGCTAAAGCGACACATAAATGTTCTTGCCCAGTTCATCGACAGTATTGGTTGCTCTGGGGCACTCCCAATATCTCATGCTATAGATAACTTCGACCCAACTTCGCCAGAAAATAAAAAGTTAATGAGTCAAGTTCAACGGGCCAAGAGTATTGTAGAAGCCATGGAGAAATGGATTGAGGGAATAATCAAGGACGGGGAGAAGTATGTCACCGACTCCCGGAAGTTACGTGACGAGATACAGAGTCTTATCGCCGAAGTTCAAAATCAGCTTATGTCGTGGGAGAAAGAGGAACATAAGTGGTAGAATATCTTGCCTTTGTTCACCAAAATAGAAGAATATGGAGTTACCATGTTTCTGACAGAACACTCAATCAAATTGGTAGCGGATGAATGTCAGCTCTTTGTGCTGAAGAAAACCATAATGTGGTGGGTGCTTACCTTCAAGTCTGTGATCTCCGACGCTAAGACCTCTTTTTATGAGCTCCATCATCTCCAGTGCAGTATAGTTAATGATAACAAGGTGGTTAACCCTGACCATGATTGGCAATTGGGAATTTGTGGGTTGAACACACAGGATGCAATCAGGGCTTTCCGGATAAACATGGAGAAAATCAAAGCCAAGGGTAATTTCACTCCGGAAGATATAACAAGGGTGGCTAGGATTGAGTTCATGACCTTCATTGGAAATGATCAATTGTCGAAGCATGCTGAAAAGATGGTGAAGCACTAGTGGAATAAGGAGGTGGCGAAGGCAAAGCTCAATGCGATGAAGGTTCCAAACCAATCTATTATTCAGGAACTCACAACCACCCACGACACCCGCGAAAGCGGAGAGGATGATGATGATGGGAAAGCGACATAATACATTGATCCAGGCCTGATTTCCTTTATTTTTGTAATTTCTCATGTTTATGCAAAGACTTCGGGACATCTGTCCCAAAAATACATCTCGTTGGTTTCATAATTGGTTTGGGGGAGATTGTGTTTTCAGGGAGACCTCCCCTGTTCTAAAAACTATAAATTAAGGAAAGATAGATAGAATAGGGGTTAGTTTTGGTGACAAATTTTGGGTTAGTTTTTGTTTTTCCTCTATTTTTGTAAAGTTTCTATTTTGTGGAAGCAAGAATCAAACTTTTAAATCTAGAATGGAAAAGGATTTATAGATGTATTATCGTGCCTTTGTCGCATAAGAATATATATATACAAAGATCATATTGTTTTTGGGAGAAGGAAGATCTGTGGGTTTTGAATCTGTGTAGACACATATCTTTGCATATGCTTATCTAATCAAATAACAGTAATGACCTTTCTATTGTAGAAAATTATTATTTTTCTGGTACTCCTTCCTTTGAGTGTTTGTTTTCTTTTAGAAAAGATTCGTGTTTGAGAACAGATTCAGTTTCTCTTATCTGTTCGTTCCTTATTGAAATTGTGGAAATGGTGTTCTAAACTTTGATTCAGTTACTTTCATCTCTTGTATTGAAAAGATTGGAAAGATTGTTTTTCTTAGAAATATGTGTGAAATATTGGCCTCTCATCCAAGAATGAAGTAGGCAGCCTTACATGCTTTCAGGTTAAAAGCTACTGCTCAAATAAAATTAATTAAATTAGTCCTTGAATAACTAAAATAGGGAGCTATACCTATGGAAAATTCAGAGGGAAGTGGTTTATACAACACTTACTCAACTGTTTAGTGGAACACTTGTCTTTAAAAGAAGGCGACAGAGTTTAAAATTGATCATTTTAAGAAAGGACAAATCTGTTCACTAACATCTTTGCATAGCATTATGACACAGTTATTATAAAAAAATGTCTTAAAACTTCATCCCATCAAACCAATTGACACATCCTAACCTTTTCCACCTTATGATGATTCCAAAGCATTTTGCTAATATCATCATCAACTTGGTCATGACATTAAAAAGTGTTATTCCTTAAGGAGTAGAATTCAAGACCTTATTGATAACAATACTATATTTGTAGCCGGTGTGAATGACAAGGGAAATAAAAATGTACCTCCTCTAAATCAAAACCTCCAAATATTTACTAATCCTTTGCCTTCCCATTCTACTAATGTGGTTGAGTGTGAGCATCTTTCATTTTATCCCAATGACCTTGGCCTTGAGTCTAATAGTGTGGTGAATCTTATTGATAAACCTACACCTCCTAAAGACCTATGCATTACCTTTGATCCTATTGAGACTATTAAAGCACCTGATGGCCCACTATATATCAATGTGAAGATCAAATACATACTCTCACGAGGGGTGCTTATTGATCCAGTATGTATGGTAAATTTCATAACTGGAGAATATCTTTATACTTTACAATTGCATCAAGTAACTTATGATAAATATGATGTTTTGATTAAGATATTTGATGGTTTCTCGTGTCCCTTTGTTGGTTCTATGACTCTTTCCGTTGAGATTGGTACTAAGTTCTTAGATGTCATTTTTGCTATCATTCCTACATTAGATAAATTTCATGTGAAGTTGGGACTTCTTAACTATTAATCATAGCATGTACCAACCCACGAAGAGGCATGGAGATGTTAATCTCTATTACTTTTGGTATAAACAATTTGAGCCTCTCAAACCTCATAGTGATGCTCTTTTTCAATCTTATCAAAATTGGAAGAATGAGATGATCTTATCCTTAAGTAATCCTAGAGATCCTAGACCTATTCCTCCTCCTTATGATGGACCCGGTATCCTTCCTACACCTTCTCTACCCCCTTTATATGTTGTGGTTCTACCTCCTACATCTTATAAAGGGAAGTACCCAACATCTCCTATCTTTCAGCCTAGTAAACCTTCTCTTATCGCTCCTTCCTTAAAACAAGAGAAGAAGCCTATGCCTATTGGTCCTAAACCTTCACAAACCTTGGCTAAAACTAAAACAAATTGTTATGTCGGAGAACACCGATGGAGACGTCATGCTAAGGCTCATGAAATTTCTTCTCAACCCATTTCCTCCTCGAAGACTCCAAATGTTGACATGATCTCATTTATCCAGTTTTCACCTAACCCTAGGGAGGAATTTCAACATAAATCACCAAGATTAAATATGCTTAAGAAAGATGATGGTTCATGTTCTATTCATGTTAAAGAACCTATTTTT
The DNA here is from genome assembly GCF_030272615.1 of Cryptomeria japonica. NCBI lineage: Eukaryota > Viridiplantae > Streptophyta > Pinopsida > Cupressales > Cupressaceae > Cryptomeria > Cryptomeria japonica. Next base: position 539,811,768 of record NC_081408.1, read on the forward strand.
ATTAATCTTGATGAAGAGATGTATGAAAATGATGTTCATGCTAACAATGTTGATGCTAATGATTTCAATGATGAACATCAACTTGTTGATGTTGACAATTATTTATCTAAACAATTCTCACAATAATTAATCCTATCTCCTAGTAACAGACAAAGTGACTCATCATTAGAGCATGGTCCTTGTTTGGAACTTATGGTAGCTCCATCTACCATGCTCGATGTTCCTCCTCTTGCATATTGTCAACCTTCCCAAAATAATGTTCGACAAGATTGGGAGGTAGATGATTTGCTTGATTAGCTTCATTTGTGTTGTATATTCTCTCCCCTCTATTGCTTGCTTGTAATCTTCTTCTATTTGTTTCCCAATTCTTCTATTTTTTATACCTATTGTTGTCTACTTGAGGACGATGCAAAGCACTGAGATCTCTTTTGGTCTCTCCCATGTTGACTCAAAAGACACATGTGCCCTTCTTCTATTGTGGTTCTACTTTCTTTGGGGGATGAGGACAATTCAATGCAAATATACTTCATGATATACATTATTTATCATAAGAGCATAATGACCCCAAAGTTAAGTAGAACCCTTATGTGTTTTGTGTTTTGCGATCATTATCCTTTGATTTCTTCTTCCTTGGGGGCATATCATTGTGATAACGTGCTTATCTTTTGGATGTATGTATACTACCTTAAATCCATTTCTCCCAATGAATCGTAAGCAGTCGCTTTAACGTGGGGGTATACACTCTGCTCAATGCTTCACTCTTTGCATATTTTGATAATCAAGTTACTTTGCAAACTTAGTCTTTTTCTTTGTAATTTTGGTATTATTCTTTTAATGACTCATAGTAAGTTAACCTTACTAGGCTGGTAGTCATGGTTCTCTTTCTCTTTCTCTTATGATGTCCCCATAGCATCATAAATTTTACACCCTTAACTAGGTGGTACAATTCCACGCTTAGGTTAGCACCTGCCTTAGTGTGTTTGCATTTTTCATTTCAATCCCCCCTTTAAGAATTTCATTCATTAATTTAATTAAATATAAAGTCTTCTTTTATCCCTCTACACACTATAAAAGTGGGACCTTTACCCCAAGTGTGCCCTTTTTTATTTTACTCTTTCAATTAATCATTCCATCAAATACCTTAATTGTGCCTTATTTCAACCTTCAAGGCTCGATTTTGAATATCTAGGCATCTCAAATTCCCATATGCTCTTGGAATTTTCTTTAACATTACAATATCTTGCTTCCCTAAAAAATTGGCAAACAGTTGGTTGGACCATGTGTTTGGACCAAGTAGGTACCTACTTGGTCCTGACTTTTTCTCCCCGAATTTTGGGAGCATGTTTTGGTGGTATTTTAATATTCAAATCCAAGAGATTGATGGAAAATATTATTTCTAGGTCGGCCTATGACTCAAAACAAAGTTAGGGTCTCCTACATAAAGCCTTCCTTTCCTCTTTTGAAGGATCTAAGATCTAGCAATTGAAGGAGCCTCTTGTGAAGTGAAAGTGCAGGTTATATGAAGTCTACAACAACAAATCAACCATTCAACAAGTCTACATCAAGAATTTTCAACATCCATTAGGAGCTTTGAAGATATTGAAGAATAATAGGAGATCATTGACTGATGATTGGCTTGTACCTCTCCCTTAGGGTTTGGTATGGTTTCATATTATTTTCATGTCTTTGCATGAGCTTCATTTTTAGATTTACATTCATGCTTTATATCTCTAGTTAATTTTTTATTTGAAGCATTTTCATTTACATTTACAAGCATTTACGACTTTCTCTCCAAAGCGTAGGATAGAACTCTAGATTCTTTATTACTCTCTTTTAGAATCTTGCATACACACAAGATTCTCGCACACACATTTTTAGTACATTATCGGCTATTTGTGGAGGTGGAAACCACCAAAACAAGGGGTTTGACTAAGGAAAAACCATATGTAGTCACACAAATCTGTCCAGCTTAATTAAATAAATATTTGCTATTTATTTGATTAAAAATCCACTAGCCATCAGTTAATTAAATTAACATTTAATTATTTCATCCTCAAACATTCTCCTATTAATTAATTAAATTATTCAATTTACTTTAATTAATTCATTAAAACCAAATTCAAATCAATTAAATAAATAAAATCTATTTATTTAATTAAATCCCCCTATTCCTCTTTTAAATAAATTAAATTAAACATTTATTTAAATCATTATCCCCCCCACTTGCATTTTCCTACAAATGCAACTTGCACACATTTATTGAAATAAATGAATTTTTATTTTAATAAAATCCTATTTTCCCTCACCCACCAAATCCACTTGCAAATCTAATCCCCTTCTAGATTCTTCTAACCCCTTCCTAATTAGCCTAATCCATCCCCTAATTATTGTCTCTTTCCTAAGCAAAATGGAGTCACTTCTCAAAGACTTCAAAAGTCTTTGAAAAGCATTTAATGCTTTGTGTGTTCAACAAATTAACCTCCAAAGTCTTCCAAGACCACTAATGGCTCTTACATGACCATTTATGGCTCTTACATAACCATTTATGGTTATTTCAAACTTGTCTCCCCAAACATTTATTGCTTTGACTATGTTTATCCCTCTCACCTTTTGCACAAGAGTTTATCCATTGGATAAAAACTTTATTCTTTGAATAAAGAGTTTAATCATTCAACTAACCTTGACCTTAACTCCCAAGGTCATGTCAAGCATTTAATGCTTATTCCCTCTCCTCTCAACCTATCTCACATTGACACTTGTCATCCTAAAATTGGGTTGAAAGCCCTCTCATGGATTGAAAATCATTCAATCCCGACCCTTGTTGAGATTGCTCAATCTCAACCATCCATTGCTCCATTTTTCTTATAAATAGAGCCCATTTCTTCATAATCCAGATCCTGAAAACTTGTATGCATTTAACCTATAGGCATTTTAGAGAGCATTTAGCATAGCAAACTAATATCTTGTTATTTCCATTAAAATCAATCATTTTAGCATCTAATATTTTAGCTTTTCATTTTACATTTGGAGCAAAATACTCAAATCTCAATCCTCTATAAGCATCCATAGTGCAAAAAGCTGCTGAGAGCTACACTATTTTGGAACTTGGAGAGGAGAGGAACAAGGGAGAAGGAGCTAAGAGCATGCTAAGAGGCATTTGGAGATGCCTTATTATCTTTGTTTCATTTATTAGACATATTAGCATGATCTTAGTATCTCTTTTGATATGCATGTTTAGATTAGCTTTTGGTTAACTAACACTAACGATTTCTTGTGTCTTGTGTTGTTTGTCATTTGCTAACCTTGTCCATTTTGCAGAGCATCATTTGGTGAACCCGACGTGAATCCAAACACCAAAAAGATCATTTTTTTTTTACCAATAACATGTTTGAATGTTGAAATTGTCACATAGGTTGCACTTTAGCGCTATTGATCATGTTATAGCGCTATTGATACTTGTTGTTCTAGCGCTATTGATCCTACAATAGCGCTATTGTATCAAGTTTAGCACTATTGACATGGTTTTAGGGCTTTTGACCCCATTCTAGCGCTATTAAACATGTTTGAGTGTGTTTGACTTCACAGACATTTTTATTCTTTTAGTGTGTTTGTGTTAAATAGCGCGTCTATTTAAATGCAGACTAGCACTATTGTAACAGAGCGTTGTAAAAAAGACCTTGTAACAAAAAAAAGTGAAAATTTTTAGGCTTGTGGAAGCCCCCCTTAGATATGGATTTTACTAATCGGTTGTTGCTTGTGCAGGTTTAAAAACTCGCCTTTTAAAATCAAAAACTTTATTTTGGTGTTTTAAAAATTGAACAAACAAACTTTCATTTACTTTCTAGTTAGGATCACTTGTTTCTTTGGTGCATTAAAACTAAACAAAACAACATTTGTTTTCTTGCAAGTTAGGAAACACTCTTTATTTGGTGCTTAAAATCAACAATTCCATTTTCTTGCATCAAACTAAAGAATTTACAATCCACACTTCAATTTTTGGTGCACATAAAATACACAATCAACTTGTTTAAAACCTTTTTGCAAGCGATTTTACTTCATGCATACGTGCTTTAAATTCAGTTGACCAGGATTTCCAAAATTCTAGTATACTCAAAACCTTTGCATTTGAAGTTAAAAAGAACACCATGAATGTTGGAGCAACATCTCCAAATAGTTAGATCACATTGCAATGGTAGATTAAAAAGAACAAGTGTTTTTCATGCTTGGCACACTTGTGCAAAAAGTTGGTCGAGTGGTCCCACCTCTAACACACACTATCCTCTCCCTTGGCTTTCGCGGTCCTAGGTGCAAGAGAAAAGTGTTAGTAACACTCAAAAAAATTTATCTTTTTAAGAGAGGCCTGCCAAGAGACACATCACTCTTGGGAATGACCTCGCGCGGTAAATCTTTCGAGCCGCTATAAAAATCAGGTGAGAGTGAAAGCTGTAGCTTTGGGTATAGCTGTTCCTATAGTGTAACTGGCCGAAAGGACAAATGGGCCCCACCACTAGTTACAAGGCTCTTAAGTGAGTCACTGTAGAATGAACTTATGTCCAAAAACATCGAACATGACTAAACACCTTTAAGTAGTAGCCCACCCATTCTATTGATTGAGGATATTTGCGATATAATTTAGTGCAAGAGCATAGATGGTTTTGCTCCCAAGATACTCACTATACGTATTTCCTTGAGTAGAAACATAGCTTTTTGAAAAGTCACTTGTGGCTTGATAAAAGTGGTGACTCCCCCATCATAGGGATCATCTATTTGTTATGCTTGTGCAAGACTTAGTAAATCACATCCTTACCTGCCACGGCGGGATTCATAAGGTATGTAGTACCAAAGTCGAAGAAATATCAAGATGTGGGCTAAATTTGTCACAATTGGCCATTTGACCTTAGGGATAAAAAGTGTTTGAAGTGTGTTCGTTTTAGTCAAAGACCAAGTGCAAATTGAGCCGACTTCAGGCTTTGGAAATACACCTTAAAAAAAAAAACATCTAAAGGAAGGGTCATATAAAAGTCCAAGGACTGGGTTGATCTAGACCCATACTCATTTGTGCCTTTTAGGCAACATTCTTGTGTTTGTGTGCTTTCTTTGTTTTCTTGTCAAAGAAACATCAAAAGAAAAATCACTTCCAAAAAAAACAAAAAAAAAACAAAGTATTCATCCAACCAAACATCTTTCAAAACAACCAAAAATACCAAAAAAACAAAGTGCAAACAACAAAGAATCAAACTTTATGACCATTCTTCACATCTTGCGAAAGAAGAAGCGTCATCAAAATATCAACTTGAAAAGAAGACCATTGAGCTCAAAGGCTTTGATCAAAAGGAGAAAATTCTTCTATATAAATAGACAAATCTTTGTCTCACATAGAGTTTTTCTGCGTCACAAGCGTCTCTACCTTCAAGGCAAAACAAACGAATTTGATTCAGAGACATTGAACCGCAGAGCTTTTATGCAATATAGAGCTCTGAGTTATCACAAAAACCAAGGAGGTAAGATTAATCCCAACTTTTTCCCAAACGTCTGTATCACATACAACGTAGCTCGAGAAATACCACCAACACCTGAAAGGGAAGAGGTAGACTTTGTCCCATATGTGACACAAAGCTTTTATTGAAGTTAAAAATATTTTCATCCATTATCTTACTCATACATCATCACTTCATCATCACTCTGTTCCAACTCTCAAAACATTAAGAGGTTCTTCCCCCAAGTTCTCTTTTTAGATATTACTTGAATCAAACGCATCACATCACTTTTTAGATTGTTTCTACATCTAGGATAAGCTCATCCTAAGAGACACATCTACGCAGGTTAAAACTAGTTCATGAGTGAATCCTCTCATTACTAGGTAGTTAAATCTGTAACACATCTCAAATTTCTCTACACCTTATCACATCCAACCTTATCAAAAACAAACAAGCAATTCAAAGAAGGAATTTCGGTTACATCTACCTTTAAGTGCTAGAGATCCACATGCAACACAATTCACCAACCATCAATCTCTCATTTCATCAAAAACTCATCATCATTTTCACACAACTTCAACAAAGGCTTGTAAACAAAATGGCCCAAACCCGATCACAGTCAAGGCAACGAGAAATAGAAATGGAAGAAGAAGAAGAGGAAAATCTCAATGAATTTCAAGAAGCACTTGGAGGAAATGCAAATGACGAAAACCCAATTACTCCCACCCCTACAACAATAGAAAGGGCCCAGCATAACCCTCTCTTTAACAGACTTTTTGACGAAATACTCAGGAGCAATGCGGATGCTCACTTTTTAAAGCTCGCTCAAGAAGGAGCAAAACTCCCCTCTGACTTTGATCTTGCCCAATTAAGACAAGCATCAGAATGACAAAGTCACCATGAAGAAGAAAGAGGTAGAGATCCCATCAGATATAACATTCCTCGAGGTAACCCACCACCTCCTCCTCCAAATGAAATGGAGATGTTGCGGCAAAAAGTCAAAAATATCGCCCAACAACTTCATAGTGGTGTCAAAACTAACCAATTCTCACTCAATGACATATGTCCCTATCCTTTTGTGAGGAATCTTTATATGCCACCCTTTCCACAAGGATTCGAAACACCCAAATTCGAAAAATATAGAGGAAAGGGAGATCCTCGTGATCATGTCAGAGAATTTCATTCCGCTTGTCTCGAAGTGGCATATGAAGACACATACCTAATGCGCCTTTTTCCCCAAAGCTTGGGAGGAACAACCACATCATGGTTTTCCTGACTATCAGGTGGCATTAGAACATTTGAGGAACTCATCCAGAAATTCCTCGCTCATTACTCTCATAACATTGAATGCGACATCACCATGGCTGATCTGTGCAACACTAAACAAAAACCAGGTGAACTATTCTCAATATTCCTACAACGATGGCGTCAAATGTCTAGCAGACGTTCTCTTCAGTTACCTGAACGAGAACTAGTGGAAATATTCATTTCCAACTTAAATGAAGAAATGGAATTTCACCTGGATGTCAAAGACACGGACTCTTTTAATGATATGATCACCAAGGGTTTGAAATGTGAGCGGGCCCTCATCAAGAAAGGACTCATCAAAATCTATAATGAACCAAAGGATGGTCCTTGCCCATGCTTCAATAGTGATAAACCAAGCTTCTGGAACAAAAACAAGAATATCGTCAACGATGGGGTTGTAGATGCCAGGACTATACAAAGTGCACAACCTGTGGTTCAGTTTGCAGGACAGAATCCTCCACCTCCGAAAGGATGGTCCTTGCCCACGCTTCAATAGTGATAAACCAAGCTTCTGGAACAAAAACAAGAATATCGTCAACGATGGGGTTGTAGATGCCAGGACTATACAAAGTGCACAACCTGTGGTTCGGTTTGCAGGACAGAATCCTCCACCTTTGAATAACACAAATGTTCCTTCCAATCAAGGTCGCATCACATCTCACGATGAACCAAGACCTCGTCAGCAAAAACAAAAATGAACATACACTCCCTTAGGAGAACCCATTGAAACAGTATTGCGACAACTCATTTCTCAAAATTTGGTCACTCTCCCTAAAACATCAAACTATGAACCTCAGGTCAAACCTGCATGGTGGAGAGATACTAAACACTGTGATTTCCACCAAGGAAGAGGACACAAGACAAGTAATTGTCACCGATTGAAAGATCTTATTCAGGATCTTATTGACCGAGGAGAAATTGAAATAGAAGGACATGACCCAAAAACAACAAATAATGATCATCTGATGTTCAAAAATCCACTTCTATCACAAGATCAAAGGGGTCCTTCCACTTCCAGGCGAGGCACTGATACCATAGATTATACGCAGGCTGCATATAATTACACTGTAAATCATCTGTATGATGCCAGTGAACAAATTGTAACTATAACCATTAAAAATCCCAACTCCAATTGCAATATTGTTACACGATGTGGCAAGGTCACCATAAAAGCAGCTCCACAAAGCACCACCTCCATCCCAAAGCAGTACAATCTTGTGGAACAATTAGATAAGACGCCCGCGCTTATATCCATTTTAGAGCTATTGTGCCTATCGCCATCTCATAAAACAATCTTGGATCAAGCACTCCAAGAGGTGTCAGTCCCTGCAAACCTGAATATAGACCAATTTCAAGTCATGGTTGGAAGTCTAAAGTCATCACCTTGCCTTACTTTTTCTAAAAGTGACAACTCATCCTTCTAGCAACCTCATAACGCTTCGCTACACATTGAAGGCTTTATCAACCAACACAAGATCAAGCGAGTCTTGATTGATAATGGAGCAAGTTTAAATATTTGTACACTAGAGTTGGTCACAGCATTGGGATATGCCATAGAATCAGTGGATCCTCGCAAGAAGATCACAATCAAAGCCTATGATGATGCAGAGCGTTCATCCAAAGGAGCTGTGGTACTACCAATCCAAGTGGGCCCTGTGGTAAAACACATCATCTGTCAGGTTCTGGACCTTCCTCTGTCATACAATCTATTGTTAGGAAGACCTTGGATACATGCCTTGCAAGCCGTTCCATCTACCTACCATCAATGTATCAAGTTCCCCCATAACTGTGTAGAGATCACAATCCTGGGCGATGCAAATCCCTTTGCATATTGCCATAATATCAGCCATCAACCAGAGATTACCATTCCTAATAATAGATAAGCCATTTCCTCCACATCATATATAAGTCTCGCCTCTCTTGCCAATTCGAACACCACTATACCAAAGCAAGAAAAACTTAAAATGAAAATAGCAGAGGAAGGTCCTGGGGAATACAACTTGAGTCAACTCTTTTGTGTGGGACAAATGCCCACTTCTCCTAGAACACATGGTAAACCACAGCAGTTACTCCAGCAACCACTAATCACGCCAGCATGTGCTTTGACGCCTTTCATCCTTGGAAAGAGTCAAGAAGAAGAAACCCAAGATGAGGACTTAGCATAATGGATCTATAAAGATCCCATCACCACTGATATACCACAAGTTAACCTTCCTACGGATCAATATGGCAAAGGTCTCCTCATTATGCAAAGAATGGGGTATGATAGTTAGAGTGCTTTGGGATATTGCAAACAAGGACGACATGAACCTCTGTTGTCGGAATTCAAGCCCAAAGGCAATATAGGCCTAGGCTTTGAAAAAGAGATCTTTCCTAAACTCAAATTCAAAGGAAAACCCAACAAACCATTATGTCAGCCTACTATAAAAAGGACACCTTTCATTATCAAAGCAACATCAAGCACCATCACAGCTGCCCCACCGAGGCTCAAAATCCTAACACCACCGTCTACAACACCAATCATCCCACCAATCAAACCAGTAATCCCATCCGCATCACCCATCACATCCATAGTAACATTAGCAGCAGCAACTGTATGAGAGCCCGCAGCAGCATTTATGGCACCAGCAGTTCCAGCAGAAGCAATTGAGTCAACACTACCGATACTCCTCGTATTGGATTCCTTAATCCCCATCGACCTTCCTGCAGCACCGATCACTACAAAGGTACATCAACCAATCACACCTACAGTATTTAACTCAAAGGACATCCCAGTATGGTATAGTAATCAAATGCTGGAAAGTGACTCAGAGACCGACTCACATGAGTGGGAATTTGATTCCATTCAGCTTAATACTTCAGATGAGGAAGACACATCAATACCTCCACCCCGCAAAGACATCCCTGTTTACGGAGAAGCACAGATAAAGACTTCTTGGGTTCCTGAGCTGGAAACATCTTCCACAGATCCTACGTCTCATCCTACGCCTGATTCTAACAGGGAGAGTACCATCAACGACCTTCACCATAACGTCTTAACCCTCACTGATACATCTAACGCACTTAACCTAATCGATGAAGTAATGCCCATTATCCACCCTGAACTCATCGAATGGAACCAACCAAATCCCCCATGTCTTGACTTCTTCCAAAATGATGAGACTATCACTGACTTTTTGGAATTAAGGGATAACCTACCAAGCAGAGATCACAAAGTTGGATTCGCCATAGAATTAAATAGCGCAAAATACTTCGAGGTGGATGTCAAACCTTGCAGCTGCAAAAATATAACAATAAAACATGGATCTTCCAGTGAAAACCACACTGTATCACTGTTTGATCCAACAAAAGTAAAAAGAAAGAGTGTATCCAACAGTGAAAACCTCTCTGAGGCGCCTGAGGATGAAGGGTTTGACATCCTCCCTGCTAGTACACAACAGGAATGATCAACGATTCTCATCGAGGAAACCAAATAATACAATGTGGGGACTCCTGAAAATCCTCATCTCATACATCTGGCATCTCTTCTCACTCAAGAGGAACAGCCTAAATTTATAGAGTTCTTTCAACAACATCAGATCAACTTTGCATGGTCATATGTCGACATGCCTGGGCTTGATATTGATTTAGTCATGCATCACCTCACCGTAGCAGAAGGAGCCAAACCTGTCAAACAGAAGCTTCGTAGGATGCATCCTCAAATTGTAGTGCTAGTCAAAACAAAACTCGAGAAACTCCTAGATTTTGGATTCATTAGACCAATTGATTATGCAGAATGGATCTCCAACATTGTGCCTGTCGGCAAACCAAAAGGGGGCATTTGCATTTGTACTGACTTCAGAGATCTGAATAAGGCATGTCCTAAGGATGACTCCCCCCTACCAAATATCGACATCATAGTAGATCTGACAGCGGGACATGCCATGCTTTCACTCATGGATGGCTTTTCAGGATACAATCAGATAAAGATCGCACTAGAAGATCAACATAAGATAGCCTTCACATGTCCATGGGGCACATATTGCTGGAATGTAATGCCTTTCGGTCTCAAGAATGCAGGAGCAACCTATCAACGAGCAATGACCACCATCTTCCATGACATGATGCATACTATGATGGAAGATTATGTTGATGACTTACTAGCAAAATCACTCACCAGAGAAGGGCATCTCCACATCTTAGATAAAATCTTTGATAGACTAGAACAATACCATGTTCGACTCAACCCAAAGAAATGTGTCTTTGGAGTAACCTCCGGGAAGCTTCTAGGATACATTGTCTCAAGCAAAGGTATTGAGGTCGACCCAGCAAAGGTAAAAGCAATCATGGACATGCCACCACCAAAGAATATCAGTCAGCTAAGGACATTACAAGGGCGGCTTCAATCAATCTGAAGATTCATTGCACAACTAGCAGATAAGTGTCATCCTTTTACACACCTGTTACACAAGAACATCCGCTTTCAGTGGGATGCCCGATGCCAGCAAGCATTCCAGATGCTCAAAGACTATCTCATGAATACACTGTTGCTGATCCCACCAGATCCAAGTAGACAGTTATTACTCTATATATCAGCAACAAGTACAGCATTGGGTGTACTACTGGCACAACATAATGCAGAAGGAAAAGAGTGTGTTGTTTACTACATCTCTCGCACACTGGTGGGCTATGAACTCAATTACACACCTATTGAGAAAGCTTGCCTAGCAGTAATCTTGGCAGCCACTAAACTGAGGCACTATCTATTAACACACAAGGTACAACTCATCGCAAAGATCGATCCACTCAAGTATTTACTCAGCAAAGCAGCATTGACAGGCCGCTTGGCCAAATGGGTGATGATTCTAAGTGAATTTGACATCGAATATGTGGACCGTAGAGCTACCAAAGGTCAAGTTATTGCAGATCAGTTGGCTGATGCACCACTCATAGGCGATCATCCTCTCATTTCCAATTTTCCAGATGAAGAGATATTCATGATCACAACAACACAACCATGGAAACTATACTTTGATGGTTCATACACTAGGCATGGCTCGGGGGCAGGCATTCTGTTTATCACACCTCAAGGTGATATCATCTTGAAGTCTTACAGGCTCACATTTCCATGCACCAACAACATAGCAGAGTATGAGGCCTTGATCACGGGACTCAGTTTGGCCGTACAATGGAAATTATAAGAACTACAAGTATATGGCAACTCCCAACTGGTCATTCGACAAGCAACTGATGAATATCAGACCAAGGATGATAAACTCATGCCATATAAGCAAATGGTGGACAGCCTAAAAGCATCATTTACTACAATTTCCTTTGAGCAGATACCAAGAGATCAGAATCAAGCTGCTGACGCTATGGCTACCATCGCATCTCTCCTAGATCTTCCACAGAATTCAACACGCTTTGAGTTCTTGGTAGAACAACTTTGGATCCCCACTTATGATATCCCAGAATCTGAGATGATATGTCACCTTGTTGGTTCTGAATCCCCATGGTACGGTGAATTCTACACCTATCTCTGCGATCACACCCTACCTCCCAACCAATCGAATAACCAATGTAAAACCTTCATTCGCCAAACTGCTCGATATACCATTATTGCCGAAACCCTATACCAACGCAGTCTTGATGGTACTCTCCTTCAATGTCTGGAACAAGATGAGATAACAAAGACCTTGGAAGAGATACATGAAGGAATATGTGAGACTCACTCAAGTGGTCCATCACTAGCCAAGAAACTCCTGCGCAATGGATACTATTGGCCATCTATGGAAAAAGATTCCTACTACTTTGTCGGAAAATGCAAGAAATGTCAAGTTCATGGTGACCTGATACATGCACCGGCACAGGAATTGCAACCAATCACGACACCATGGCCTTTTTGTCAATGGGGCCTTGACCTTGTGGGTAAAATCCATCCATCTTCCTACAACGGCCACAAATTCATTATTACCGCTACTAAATATTTCACAAAGTGGATCGAAGTTGTTCCACTTACCCAAGTCACCGGCAAGAAGATCGCCTCATTCATCCTCAATTACATCATCTGTCGGTATGGTGTACCCATGTCCATCATCACAGATAACGGTCTTTCTTTCAGAAATCAGGATGTTCGTGAACTTTGTGAGAAATTTCACATCCAACACCGCTTTTCCACTCCCTATTACCCACAAGGCAATGGTCAGGTCGAAGCATCAAATAAAAACATATTAAGAATCCTCAAAAAGACAGTCAATGATGTTGGCCGTGATTGGCATGTTCAACTAAATCCAGCACTATGGGCATATCGAACTAGCATTCGAACCCCTACAGGAGCAACTCCTTATTCATTGATCTATGGTGCAGAAGCTATCTTGCCTATTGAGGTCGAGATACCATCACTATGGGTTTCCTTGCATAATCTCATTGATGACGAAGCCTATAGAGTATCCCATCTTCAGGACTTAGAGTTACTTGATGAGAAGTGACAAGCTGCATACAACCATCTCAAAGCCTATCAGCAGCGCATGAGCAGAAGTTATAATCATCGAGTTAGACCTCATACATTTGAGGTAGGTGATCTTGTTCTCTAAGAGAATCCTCGCAACCAACCAAACAGAGAATGTCAAGGCAAGTTTGAATCAAACTGGCTGGGCCCATATGTTGTCACTATTGTATTTGGGTCCGGGGCATATCAATTGGCTACTTCAGAAGGAGAACCGCTCGCAGATCCAATCAACAGCATGCATCTCAAACGGTTTTATACCTAAGTTGTATAGAGCATCAGGCTCCCCTACATACCAGAAAATACCAAAAACATTCAAAAAAAAAAAAAAATGTCCTGAAGAAATACAAAAACATCACAATAGTAAGGAAAAATCATGCATCCAAATGGTGAACAAAACACTCTGGTGGCGCCTTGGGTAAGTGCGATGGTGAAAACTTGGCAAACAGGTGCCACTCATAAAAAAACTATGGCTCCAGTATCTTTTAGGCTCGTTACAATCACATTCATGCATACACACATCCATCCATCTACCCCATGGCTTGTTATTTGATTTGTAATCAAAGAAAGTACTTCATGCGTCTTGCATCCCGCTTTTTCATAGTCATGTCTACACTTGGGGGCAATGCCCTTAAATCTAGTTGATGGAAGTGGATTATACATTACTGATGATTCATTGGGTAAAACATTCAAAACTATTTCACCAAATCCAAAAACATTCAAAAATGTCTCACAAAATCCAAAAACATTCAAAAATGTCTCACAAAATCCAAAAACATAAAAAAAAAAAAAAAAAGGTCTCACAAAATCCAAAAACACCAGAAAACATTGAAAATCACACAAAAACATGGCAACACCTTGAACATACTCATCCAAGCAGACACCAAAACAAACATTGACAAATACTCACACGATGATCGCTTCTCCAAATTAACCAAACAATCAACATCAACACTAAAAAAAAATTGTCTTCAACAAGGATGCATCCTTCCTTACCAAAACAAAGACAAAAATGACGTTCTCTTTGACAAGAAAATTATGTTAAGCTATCAAATACTTGGTTGATTTGTGAGTAATTCGTTCATTTATCTGTATCAGGATCTTTCAGCATTATTTTGTATCATCTGCGCATTATTTGCGATGAAGTTCTGGGACATGTACTAATGGTGTCTACGTGGGAAGTTCACTAAGCTACGTGATCATAGGCAAAAATGCAGTCATAGATCATTATGGCTTGTTGACTACAGCGTATACCTCGACATCTAAACATGAACCATTACCAAGGATCCCTATTCTTTATTCTTTATGTATATACTGTTTGTTTGCAGGTACAATGCTCCTCCTTTGGTTCCTCCTACCTCATCCAAATTGGATAAAGGTTTTTATCTCTTAGTACGGTATGCACTTGTCTCAGGATATGATCAACCTAAGATCAAGGAGGACGATCCAAGTCATGCATGAACGGAGATAATCCTTGTCTGTTTCGCAAGCAATACTTTGGTCGACTTGACCCTTATATCAAGTCGTTTGTATTAACTTGCTATATAAAATCCATGTAAGAAATACTCAGGTCATCTTGAATCATTATGTCAAGATGCTTGTATTTTCTTCCAACATTTTAAAGCTCAATGATGAAAATAGAGCACTATGGATCGTCATTTCATCTCATCTGTTTATATATTGCATTCTGTTGCATATCACCCATCCATTCATTCATTCATATGTAGGCTTTATATGCAAATGTGACCATTAAAGCTGGTCTTGGATACAATCACGATCGAGTACTCTGATACATCATCAATGCATCATGCAAAGTCTCAAAAACCTTGCATTCCTCATGGTCATATCATCATTACATTTAGTTGCATCTTGCATTAAGTACATTCATTGTCATTTTTAAATTAACATTACATATAGTTCATTTTGACATTAGTCTTCATTAATCATTTGCATCATTGTATAATCATAAGTAAATTAGATTCATTCATATGATCAAATTGTCCTTGATTGTATTAACCATTTACTATACATTCATTTAGTGTCATTTATCCATCATTTATCATTGCATACATTCATTTATCTATTCATTAGTTAAAAGGTGCATTCATTCATCCATTATTAAGTATCTTATTATGCTCATGTTAGGATTCATTTACATTGCATTCATTATCCTTTTTTAATTACATTAAGGTGCAGTTATTAAAACCATGAGTTGCATTATCATCACATTATCATTTTTACTTAATCATATTTAAACATTTAGAATCCTAAAACCATTTGTTTCCAAAACACATTGATTCATGTTATTTATATATCCATTATACATATGCATTCATTTAGACATTATCATATAAACATTTGTACTTTACATTTTGTTTATCCATATTACATTCATTTAAAAACATCTAGATGCATATCCATACATAACATCATTCATTCACACATTGCAATAAACATCATTGCATCTCATTATCTCATCATATATTGAAATAAGAAACACCAAAATCTTGTTCCTAAATCATCATAAACATACATCATCATCATGGCATTACATACATAAAGCATTGCATCGAAATAAACACATGCACACATGTATAAACCTGCATTCATATGTTAGTATCCAACATCATAAATCATCATAAAAACATGCATATAAGAAACATCTCATCAAATGCATACATATACACATATCCATCTAAGCAATAACTCATCATCCTGCATAAACATCCATATAAATCAAATGCATATCATCAAAATAGGGGATCTCCTCATATATATCATCTCATATATCAGAGTACAATGAAGTCTACAAAATTGGCTACCAAGAGCCATCCAAGATACAATGATACAATTCATATATGCAAAAATGCTCTCTTAGATGTCGCTCTGGCTAGATGTTGTACCACCATCGCCACCTACTCCACCACTGGTACCTGCACCATCTGATCTATCTCTCCGTGGAGGCCCCATCAAACCCCCACTCACTCCTGCATCCCCTAATCTCTCCCTCTGTAGAGGACCCATCACACCCCCACTGCTCTGCACCCTCTGTGATAGCTCCGATCTGGCCTGCCGCATCTGTGAATAGCTAAGTGCTCATTGACTAGCTGGCACCACCTACTCATATAAACCTCGCCAGTAGTCTATCTCCACCTGTGCTCGCCGCATCTCCCTCATCACCTCTCCCGTAGGCCCCTGTGCTCCTACTCCAACCTGGACTCTCTCCTGCAACTCTGCTAATCTCTCCACCGCACTATCCCTCTCCTACAGCACTACAGCCAACTCTGACTCCCGTGCAAATAACTGCACATCCCTAGCCGCCACCTCCACCTCCAAATCCTCTACCCGGGTCTGCAAATGTGCTATCATGTGATCCCGAAGATCTCTAGTGGCTCCCTCCCTGGTATCCATAGCAACCTCACCTATACCACCCTCTCCAGTAGCTCTCTCTCCTCTGTCCATCGGGATCTCCCTCTCCATACCCCTACCACCTAGTCTAACTCCTCCCTGTATCAGTGGTCCCTATGCTATCCGTATTGACAGTCCCCCTCTCCCTCTTCGCTGAATCCGAATCCCCAACCCACCACCTCCACCACCACCACCTCCTCCACCACCTCCTCCTCCGTCTCCACCATCTCCTCTCCCTCCACCACCTCCTCCTCCATCTCCACCATCTCCTCTCCCTCCTCCACCTGCCCTTGGTCCTCGACCTCCTGCCCTCCTCTGTCTCCATCCCCTCTCATCCTCAAAATCAAGAATCGGCTCTACTGGATCGGATATCCCTATGATCGGGTGTTCGAGCGTCCGAAACTCCGCCAGTGCCTGGTCATACGGTAGCACTAGCCCCCATGCATATCTCTCTCGAATCACTCGCGCATACTCCCCTGATCCGCTAGGCAGTCCCTGCTGCCGTCCAAATTGCCTCATCACTCTCCTCGGCACCTGTCTCTCTACATGGTACGAGGTCCTCCCAATGAGGAATCAGGTCATGAATACATAGGGCAGTGCCTCTGCATCATCATCCCAGGGCTCGCACTCCAGGTATGGTCGCCATATGACTGCATCCAAATCATCTAATGCCCACCGCCACCACTCTAACTTCCCCAGGTGGGGCTGACTCATCATGCCGCTATACATAAACATATACGGTTGATCCACTGCGCGGAACCTTAGACTCACTGGTCGAGTCACTGGTAGGTGCTCCCAAGCCCAAATATGAAGCTGCATCACTCCCACTGCTAAAAAACCCCTCCCCCGGTAAACCACCTCATGAAGCTCCTGATATAGGTGCGCCAGCACGCACAGCCCCCAAGCAAATCGGGTCCCCTCAGTAATCATCATCTTGATCACCTGCCCCCACCCCACGGCCAAACCATGTGATCACCTGTCCGGACACAGAAGTCCTCCCACAATGCTTGATAGAACTGCTAGTAGAGGCTCATATAACGCAGCTATCTCCTCCCATGCAATAGATCCATCATCAATAAACACATCCTCATCAAAGAGCCTCTGTACTGTAAGGGTCCCCCAGGATCTGTCATATGTCACCAGCTCCCCCCGAATCGGAATACATAGGATGCGCCACACATCCTCCAGGGTCACTGTCATCTCCCCCTGTGTCAGATGAAAGGTGCACGTCTCGCTATGCCACTGCTCTGCTAAGGCTGTAATCAATCTATGATTCATCTGAATCACGAGCATGTGCATCATATCATATAGTCCCATCGTAGCAATGCAATCGATCTCGGCCTCTGTCAGCCAATCCCGCAACCCCTGTGTCACCGGATGTCTCTTACGTAACTACAACACGCCTAGATCCTCCTGCACACAGGCATCCATCAATCATCATCAGTTGTTTTGTTTTCAAACTTTCTTAAGTTTAAACTTAAGACTATCAATAGATACTTTGATAGAGTATCTTCGGGTCTCAACAGGTAAGCAATCATGGCAACCTAGACTTCAAACAAGCATTTATCCTAAGAAATGACCTAAGTCTCATCAGGCTGCTATGGTTCAAAACAACTCCCAATTCACATCGCCATCCATCCATCATTGGCATCAGGAGATTTTATTCATACAAACTGGGGCATCTATTTATCCTAAAAACAAAAGCGCTATTTTACCAACAAAAGCGCTCGTTTATCAACAATAGCGTTAAACCCCTAACAAAAGCACTCAATAAGCTATCCAAAAGCGCTCAAACTACAAAAGCACTAGAACAACCTCGCAATAGCGTTAATTAAGAACAATAGCGCTCACTTAAGCACTCAATAGCGCTTATTAATTAATAACGCCTAAACATGCATGCAATAGCGCAAAAACATTTCAAAAGCGCTCAAACAATAGGCCAATAGCACCATTGTGGCACAGTAGCGCTAGTTAATTGGGCAATACCGCCAAAACAGAGTTTTAGCGCTATTGCTCCGACTCAACTTGGACTCAGCAAAAAGCGTATAAAAAATGCATAAAAATTCAAAATTCAAATTTACGTACCGCTGGTCCATAGTCGTCTGGCCGCTGGAACCGACGGACTCGCTCAAATCAGTGCTCTATAATCGGTACTGGCATCCTAACTGCTGCTCGCTTCTCCAAAATGTCACTATCAAAGCTCTGGTTTCACACTGGTCGCGGTCACAAATGATCATGTTTTCACCCCTTTCACCCCATTTAAACCCTTCGTCGTCACCATAACTCCCCCCCCCCCCCCGCTCACCATCGTGGTCCCCGTAAACTTCCCGAGCCTTCCATTTCTCCATTTTTCCCCCGATTTCTTCTATTTTTCCCCAGTATTGCTAACTTCTTCTCTTCTAACACCCTGCCAATTTTCATTCTTTTTCGACAGATCGTCCGATTTTTCAAAAAAAATCGGCCCATCTCTCGAGGGGGCATACCACCCATTAAATTAATATTTTATGGGACATTTCTTCACACCAATTTTTCTTTCTTTGAAACAACGTGATAAACCGCACCGTCTCAAAGAGGGGCAAATGTAGTCACACAAATCTGTCGAGCTTAATTAAATAAATATTTGCTATTTATTTGATTAAAAATCCACTAGCCATCAATTAATTAAATTAACATTTAATTAATTCATCCTCAAACATTCTCCTATTAATTAAATAAATTATTCAATTTACTTTAATTAATTCATTAAAACCAAATTCAAATCAATTAAATAAATAAAATCTATTTATTTAATTAAATCCCCCTATTCCTCTTTTAAATAAATTAAATTAAACATTTATTTAAATCATTATCCCCCCCACTTGTATTTTCCTACAAATGCAACTTGCACACATTTATTGAAATAAATGAATTTTTATTTTAATAAAATCCTATTTTCCCTCACCCACCAAATCCACTTGCAAATCTAATCCCCTTCTAGATTCTTCTAACCCCTTCCTAATTAGCCTAATCCATCCCCTAATTATTGTCACATTCCTAAGCAAAATGGAGTCACTTCTCAAAGACTTCAAAAGTCTTTGAAAAACATTTAATGCTTTGTGTGTTCAACAAATTAACCTCCAAAGTCTTCCAAGACCACTAATGGCTCTTACATGACCATTTATGGCTCTTACATAACCATTTATGGTTATTTCAAACTTGTCTCCCCAAACATTTATTGCTTTGACCATGTTTATCCCTCTCACCTTTTGCACAAGAGTTTATCCATTGGATAAAAACTTTATTTTTTGAATAAAGAGTTTATTCATTCAACTAACCTTGACCTTAACTCCCAAGGTCATGTCAAGCATTTAATGCTTATTCCCTCTCCTCTCAACCTATCTCACATTGACACTTGTCATCCTAAGATTGGGTTGAAAGCCCTCTCATGGATTGAAAATCATTCAATCCTGACCCTTGTTGAGATTGCTCAATCTCAACCATCCATTGCTCCATGTTTCCTATAAATAGAGCCCATTTCTTCATAATCCAGATCCTGAAAACTTGTATGCATCTAACCTATAGGCATTTTAGAGAGCATTTAGCATAACAAACTAATATCTTGTTATTTTGATTAAAATCAATCATTTTAGCATCTAATATTTTAGCTTTTCATTTTACATTTGGAGCAAAATACACAAATCTCAATCCTCTAGAAGCATCCATAGTGCAAAAAGCTGCTGAGAGCTACACTATTTTGGAACTTGGAGAGGAGAGGAACAAGGGAGAAGGAGCTAAGAGCATGCTAAGAGGGATTTGGAGATGCCTTATTATCTTTGTTTCATTTATTAGACATATTAGCATGATCTTAGTATCTCTTTTGATATGCCTGTTTAGATTAGCTTTTGGTTAACTAACACTAACGATTTCTTGTGTCTTGTGTTGTTTGTCATTTGCTAACCTTGTCCATTTTGTAGAGCATCACCATATATAGCCACCTAAACATCCTTTTTCAAGTTGCAAGTGTAGGTACAGGAATTCGACGGATGCACGATTTTTGGGACCGATGGAAGACACAGATACAGTCTCAGTGCCAGAATTTGATCTCAGATTATGGGGACTAGGGCATGGCGCCTTGAGACAGGAATAGGGCATAGCACCCTAGTCCCTAGGGTTTTGCATCTTTCAATGCTAGATCTACATCTCAGACCCTCAGGACCTCAAATCTAGAGTTTTATCTTTCTGTCAGTACAGTGACCAAAGCGCCCAACGCCATGGTCCTGCCCAATCTGCATAATTTATTGGAAGCAAGTGCACCTCTGAGTCCATTTTTCAATCCTGCTTTCAGTATCTCAGTTTCAGTTTAGACAAAATCTGCATTTTCAGTTTATGTGTGTTTCATTTCTCATCTCCTAGCATAGTTAATTGTGACATCATATTTTTCATATCTACTCCTCATTTACAACAAAGGAATAGAAACCCTAAGAGATATTCCTTGACTCTCTCTTCCCTACAAGTAGTCAAAGCAAGATATCTCCCTAGGCTCTTTCATATTCCACTGTGTGTACATGAGAGTGGGATTAGATCTTAGTTACTTGGTTCCATTTTTATGCTCCAAAGTCCCTTTTATCTTGATGTTGAAGTAGTAATATCCTAAAGTCCGTTGGGGGCTTAGTGTGTCTTGTCTCTTTGATATCCTAATGAAAGTTTGTAATGTGAACCTTTGTACTTTATTGAGAGTATGCTTAGTTTCATACTCCTGCTAAAGTGGGAGCTAAATGTAGCATCCTAAATTGTACTCCAATACAATTTTGTCCTCATTTGGGCCCTCACCTTGGCATTTGTGTCCTGAGGCCTGATTGGAGCCTTAATTCTACTCATACCATACAAATTCCTTATTATTTTTACCTTGCACTTCATTCCCCCCTTATTTCTTGGTTCTTGATTGGTCAAGACCAGGGCATTGGTGCCTTGGTCCTCCCAATCAGGGCCCATTTTTTGCCCCCTTAATGGTCACATCATTTTGGCAGGGACCTAGATCCTATGTTGGCTCATGTTAGAAAATTAAGTTGTTTTTTGATAGGCAAGTATAAAAGGAGGTCTACCCCTCTCATTGTAATATATACACTTTGAATCCAATAATCATATTCAATCAATCATTCAAGTGATCAAGCAATCAATCTTCTTTCAAGCATTGGAGTAGAAGTAAGGTCAAGATTCAAGCATTAGAGTTGGCATCCATGTTATATGTGTATGAAGACTTCATGAAACCCTAATTCCTTGTGGAGACAAATAAAACTCCATTAGAAGGTATATCATTAGTGTTTCAGTCATTATTCAACATCTCCCTCAAAAGGAGAACATTTCCATTACTGCAATTCAATTACATTTCATTTTTATTTCATAGGTAATTCCAAAACTGGGTTTTGACCTAATAAAATCCCTATCCCAACCTATTTCCCTTCTCTAGTTTGCACAGGAATAAGTACGGAGTTGTGATCTTTAGAATTGACTTTATTTACAATGATGAATAGATTCTCCTTTGGACAGAGAAAAGTGTGGAGGACTGGTACAACAAGCATACCGATCCTGACATTTTAGGAGCTCCTTTTGGGAATAGATCCGAATACACATACATTTCTCATATGCAGGTTTATGGCTAGATCTGATGACTATAGCTCACTATTCATGTGATTTTATTTCAATTCCAACACATTTACCCTTATTTTAGTATTTTACAATTCAACTTAAAAGAGGGTAATCAATTCAAATTCTGGTAAACCTAATTTGTGGCTAGATCAATTGGGTTTACCCCTCTTTTAATGTAGTGGTCCCTAAGCATAAATATTAGTAGTTTTCATTCATCTAATTGCGGAAACCCTAATATTTTCACCATTACAAATACATGACTTCCCATTTTCATTAATCTTTGTTCATCATCATTTAATTGACCTACCTTAAGGCTTAATCAAAGAGGAACAAATCATTGTCTAGCAAGTCCTCAAAGTGTTTATTGATACCATTTTCCTAAATGTAGGTATATTAACATATTGAGGCAAAATTTCTCTAAACAACATAATTTTGTTTGATTTGTAAGTCTAAAGTTCACATATAATTGTTAGATTCAATTCCACATACATAGAGTTAACTTATGTGAGCATAACCTTGGGAACTCAGTCTAATCACCTTGTTGAAGCCATTGGGGCCTTCCAAGGTCTTAATATTGCTAAGCAACATAACTTCAAACATGTTTGGAGAGAGGGTGATTCTAAAAATATTATACAATATCTCAAAGGTATATCCAAGCCTTCTTGGAATGTGGGGTTCTGAATTAATAAAGTGAGGGATATTATTAACTCTCTTGGAAATTGCATTATATCCCATATTTATAAGGAGTCTAATGTTGTTGTTGACTACCTTGCTAACAAAGGGGTTAGTAGTGCTAGCCAAGTTGCGTGGACCAATGAGGATAGGGTGGATACTGAACTATACATGCTCATCCTTCATGAGATAATTCAAGGCAGGTGATCATTGTGTTTTATGTGATTTTTCTGAGCATCACGGGGGGAGCTAGGAAGCGGGTTGAGCCTCCAAGTTGTGAGCGGCTGAAGAAGAACAATAAAATCTAGAAGTTGATGGTAAAAGGGGGTGTCACTCCCTACATTGAGAAGTTGCAGGGGGTTAAAAAGGATGTAACTGCTTATTTCGATAAGGACTGGAAGGAAGGAACCATTATTTTGCATGGGCATAAAATTACTGTGGATGAGAACTTGATAGCTAAAGTCACAGGCCTTTCCTCTGATGGCATGAAATATTATAGAGATAAGAATTATATTGATATTGTAGTGCAGAACTTCCCAAAATCAGAGAAGGAAAAGGGGAAGCTAGTAAAGAAGACGACCAGTTTTAATGATATCAGTGTTCTCAAGGACATCTGGGCCCAACTCCTTAAAGTACTTATGGATTATTTTACTCTTGATGGGCGGTTCACTAGGGTTTATGACCATCATTTTTTTTTGTTAAATCATTTTCGCCATAATGTTAGGGTTTCTTTTCCTTTTTTCTTGATGTCTTTCCTTCAAGCTAGTCTTAGAGATCATAGGAAGAATCCTGTTAAGTACCCTATTCTTCATGAAGGGTTGTTGGTGTTAATTAATAAGCATGTTCGGGCCCTTCCTACCCCTTCTAATATCTCCACTTCTTTTGACGATAATACTAGTGTTGGGGAGTTTGAGGATGAGGATTCCTCCTCGGAGTCGGAGGATGAGTTTTTCTCTCCTCCCAAAAAAGATAAAACTGAGAATTCTCCTAAAGCTAAACCTCTTAAGGGTAAGGGCAAGAAGGGTATGCAGCGGGTTGTTATCTCCTCCTCTTATGCCTTTGTTGATAATGATGCCTCTGCTTTTGATGGTCATAGAGGGAATTATAAGGATAATGCAGCTAATCAGAGAGTCAGTCCAGAGCCTGGTAGTCAGAATTTTGAAATTCCCCCCTCGTTTCCTAATCAAGAGACTAGCAATACTACTATAGCTGCAGCTCAAAAAGACCTTCATCCTAAGAGTAATGAACTTAGTGACAAAAGGGATGACTATGTGGAAATACTGGGTATGGCTAGAGACTATGCTATTGATACTTTCAGCCTTTTTAAGTGTCTCTCCCATGAACTCAAAGAGGTCAAACTTAACCAGAGGGATTTGGGGAGAAAGGTGGAAGCTATGCCCACTCCTACCTATCAAGATAAATAGAACGGTGATGGTCAGTGGACTGAGGAAGAGAAAAAAATTGTTGTGGATTGTATTAATAGAGTTGTCGTTGACATTGATCATATGAAGAAAGGGTTTGAAGATCGATTCTCCATTGTTGAGGAGAATTACAAGAAAATCAAGGCTACTCTCATGACCATTATGTCTAATAGTCACAAGATTGTCAAGCAGACTGCTAATGCAATGAATATAATGGTGAATAATGTAGACGGTCAAGACAAGTTTCCGGTCAATGTGGATGAGGACAAAGGTAATGCTCAGGTGGTTTATGACCCTTGTAAGTGGACTAGGGGGAATCTGAAGAAGAAAGCTGCTACTCAGACTTTGGACTACAAAGATCTTAGGTCTGTTGTTGACAATATGAGTCTTTTGGAGGATGAGGTTGTTAAACCCTTAAGATCCCCATGGAATTTTTGTTCTCCATTTTTGGGGTTTTGTCTCTATCTGGTTGTCGTCCATGGGTGTCTGTTGGTTTTTTGCTAGCTCTTTGGCTGCCAAATGTATCATTCTATCCTTTGCAACCTATTTTGTTTTGGATTCTATTTTATTGTGCTGATTCTAAACCTTTTAGAATCTTGTTTATAAAGGGTTTTAGAGCCCCTTCAAAACCTATTTTTTCCTTAGTCCAAAACTTATGTGAGCATAAAGATCATATCTACAAGTGCAACCTAAAACCTAATAATTAACAAGTAACTTTTATGATCCAAAACACAATCTAATTGATCCAAATTTATAATATAAAAAGATGAAATTATGACATCTATATAAATCTTCTTTTTTATTAAATCAAAAGCTAAATACATTTGATTTATTATGTGCACAGGTATTGTAAGGATGGAGTATAGTGATGCTAACAAAACTCTTACCTTTTACCTTAATTTTGATAGTCATTCAAGTGTCACTGATAATTTATATAATAATAAACATACTACTAATATTTTATAATTGTAGTGTCCTAAAATTGCACCTTTTGCAATTTTGATCGCATTTGGGGCTCTTGCTTTAGTGTTCTCATCCTCACACTCGACTTGGACCTATTTATGCCTCTACCATGCTCATATTATATCATTTCACCTTGCATAGAACCTTAACCCTATCCCAAATATGGGGTAGGACTAGGGTTTGGTGCCTTGGTCCTCAATGGGACCATGGCACCATGCCATGGTCCTCCTTAGGTTGGCCCTAATTCAAACCCTTTGCCCTATCCAAAATTTGGGTGGGAATTCCTTCCCCGTATCGGCCTAAGTTGAAAAATTAATATGTTTAACGAGGGGAAAGTATATAAGGAGGTTTTCCTCTCTCATTTGGACATAAGGCAAGGAGATAGGTGAAGATAAGGCAAACTAAATTTGATCAATTAAGCATTCAAGCATTGAAGTATTCATCATCAATAATTTCTAGAGGTCTTCAAGGCTGCATATTCTTCATCTATCCATTGTGGAGCAACGTTACATCATTCATTTGCAAGCATGTGTGTGTGATTATGACGCAGTCAAGGCAGGGAGATCGAATGAAGGATAGCCCAACCTTGTAGCTAAACACATAAATCATGCAAAACACACCAGTAACCGGTAACCAGATGCTAGAAATTGTAGAAAGAACAACCGATAACACAATAGAACACATAATCGATAAATAACGAATAAAATCTTATTACAATCTAAAGAGTTACACATGCCACATGTTGGATCTCAGTCTAGGGTACACATGATGCTTACAACATAATTACAAGATCCGCGGATCATCCTCATATCAAATTGGCTTCCAGGAACAGTCTATCGGTTCTACCCTAATCCGAACCTTAGCCTTCCAGCCTCAGTCCTACCGGTTCAAAATCTCGCTGGATCTAAATCTTCGCTTAATCTCATAACTTCATCTTCTATCTTCTAACTTTTGTGTTCTCAAATGATTCACCAGCTTCCATTTATACCATCCGCAAATAATTACAACTCAATCAAGTCGGCCCAAAGACCAACCGGTTCGTGCAACGGTAACCTGTCGGCTTAAATCACCAAGAACAAACTTAAAAACATAAAATGAAGCGCAGACCTCCGAGAATACCAGCCAAGGCCCAAAGCAACTTCTCCAATGGTCTGCAAGTCACAGAGATCAACCGCAACCCGATCCAACTCCGCTCAACACACTGCTAGACTAACTGGTAAGAACATATCAACCAAGCCAATATCGGAATCCACATCTCATCGAAAATAAAGCCAAATGCCATTAAAATTGAACACATTAAAGACAACAAACTCAATGAGTTAAATCCAAATCCACAACGCTAAACTCTTAAACATGAAGGAATGCCATGATCTCTAAGCAATTCCACTACTAACTGCTCAACCAGTAAGAACTACATTAGCGCTCCTGCATCAGACTCTCGGGGTTAATTGAAAAGTGAGTCCCATCACTTGATCCGGTTCGGCGATCAGTCAGTAGGTACTTGCAACTGCCTCGGGGGGCTTTGACGATCTGACTATAGCTTCTGGTTGCATCTCCACGACGATCTATCGTTCCAAACTGCAAACTGCCTTGATTGGCAATCTATTCAAGTCTCCACCCACTAACTGCCTCAAGCTCAAGCTTTAGGATCGACAGTCTACCTACAAAGCTTGCTCTGCCTCATGTTCGGCGATCTGAACAAGTTGCCTCAATCTTCTCTCCAACTAACCGGTGCACAAACAACACTTTGTCCAACAACAGGTTCACAAACCAGCTCTGATACCATTTGACGCAGTCAAGGCAGGGAGATCCAATGAAGGATAGCCCAACCTTTCAACTAAACACATAAATCATGCAAAACATACCGGTAACCGGTAACTAGATGCTAGAAGCCGTAGAAAGAACAACCGGTAACATAACAGAACACATAACCGGTAAATAACTTGAATAAATCTTATTAAAATCTGAAGAGTCACACATGCCACATGTTGGATCGTGGTATAGGGTACACATGATACTTACAACATAATTAAAAGATCCGCATATCATCCTCATATCAAATCGGCTTCCATGAATAGTCTGTCGGTTCTACCCTAATTCAGACCTTAGCCTTCCAGCCTCAATCCTACCAGTTCAGAATCTTGCTAGATCTACATCTTCGCTCAATCTCATAACCCTGTCTTCTATCTTCTAACTTCTATGTTCTCAAATGATTGACCAGCTTCCATTTATACCATCCGCAAATAATTACAACTTAATCAGGTCGGCCCAAAGACCAACCGGTTCATGAAACGTGCAACAATAACCTGTCAGCTTAAATCACCAAGAACAAACTTAAAAACATAAAATGAAACGTGGACCTTCGGGAATACCGGCCAAGGCCCAAAGCAACATCTCCAACGATCCGCAAGTCACGGAGATCAACCGCAACCCGATCCAACTCTGCTCAACACACTGCCAGACTAACCGGTAAGAACATATCAACCAGGCCAATACTGGAATCCACATCTCACCGGAAACAAAGCCAAATGTCATGAAAATCGAACATGATAAAGACAACAAACTCAAGGAGTTAAATTTAAATCCACAACGCTAAACTCTCAAACATGAAGGAATGCCCTGATCTCCAAGCAATTCCACTACTAACTGCTCAACCAGTAAGAACTACACCGATGCTCCTGCATCAGATTAGAATTTTTTCATGTTCATGTGATTTTCATACAACATATGTGATTACATTCAAGAAGCAAAGCACCATCATCATTCATTGCATATCTGAGGTATACCTTTCCATCATTTATTTCAAGTATTTGCCATATTTCATTCAAAGTTAAATCCTAAACCAAGGTTTGACTTAAGAAAACCCCTACCCCCAACCTATTTCCCCTTCTTTCTATGTGCAGGAAATAGGTACAGAGTTGTACTCTTCAGAATAAGCTTCATTCACAAAGACGAATCAACCCTTTTCAGCACGCGAAAAGTTCGAAGGGTCGTGGTCCCACGTCATGCTCCCAGATTTCTAGGAGCTTTTTTGAGGGTCAGGTCCTACTCGGCTTATATTGCTCATATCCAGGTGCACGCTAAAATCCTGCATCTGTAGCTCATCGTTTTCTCAATTTTACCTTCATTTTTCAGCACTTTACCTAGTTTCAGGATTTCAACTTACAAAAGAGGAAATCACAATTAAATTGAATCCATTTAGAATTCATTCCTTATCTGATTTGTAACTAAATCCAGTGGATTCCCTTCCCTCTCTTGAACGTAATGTTTCCCAAGTGAAAATTGATTTAGTGGTTTCTCCCTTCTATGTTGCAAATCGCTAAATCAAAGTTTCTACATTACATTTTGGTGAACCCAACTCCTTACACCCCCTTATTTCTGATTTATGTTCTCGGATCTGATTGTTTATGCAATTTGAAATTCAATTTTTCATTTGCAGGTTTGATTTCCTTGCAAATTTAAAAAATTTAGAGGTTAATTTCACTAAAACCCTAATTTTTAATTTCAGAATTGAGCTTGTGAATTGCATAATTTGGATTAATTATTTCAGATCTGAATGTTTTTCAATTTCAAAAATTCAAATTTTCACTTCCAAGACAAATTTCACATTTAAATTTTAAAATTAAGTGGTTTATTTTAAAAACCCTAATTTTTAATTTATAAAAATTAAGCTTGTGGATTGTTTAAATTTTGAATTTTTCATTTCAAATTTGCTTCAAATGCAAAATTGCAATCTTGGATCAAATTTCAAATTTAATTTTAAAATTAAGTGGTTAATTAACAATACCCTAATTTTTAAATTTAAATTTACCTTGTGCATTTCCCAATTTTGGATTCATCATTTCAATTTCAACCTTTGATCTATTTTTAAATTAAAAATTAAGAGGTTCATTTTTACAAGGTCCTAATTTTAAATTTAAATTTCTTGTGGACAATTTCAAATTTAAATTTTAAAATTATGTGGTTAATTAAAAGAGCCCTAATTTTTAGATTTAAATTGATTATTTCAATTCCCAAATTTCAACATCACATTTTAATTTTAATTTTAAAATTAAGAGGTTCTTTTTACAAGGCCCTAATTTTAAATTTAAATTTCCTTTAGATCATTTTAAATTTAATTTTAAAATTAAGAGGTTTTTTTTACAAAGCCCTAACTTTAAATTTAAATTTCCTAGGGGGTTGCATAAATTTTCACAATTATTCTTTATCTTTTCAAACCAATTTGCTTAAATAATTGAACAATCATTTTTATAAAATTTTGCATTGTTTAATTGTTTCAAAATTCAAATTTCAAATTTTCCCTCCTAGATCTCATTTGAATTACATAAATTTAGTGGTTGAATTTACAAAAACCCTAATTTATAATTCTAAAGTTAACTTGTGGATTGCATAATTCTTCAATTATGTTTTTCAAATCTAGTTCATTGCATTCACATCTTTCATTGCAAGTTTCCTTTTCTTAAAAATGTCAAAAAAAAAATTGCAAGAAGAGATTCTTAAGTTGAAAGGATTTCACATATATGAAAATCCCCTTTATGAGCCTTTCAATGATTCCTCTCCCAAAGTTTCTCTCCCTAAAGAGGACATATTGATGCAAGAAGATATTTTTAACACTTCTCTCAAAGATCTCCCTATTTGGGATGAGCCATTGGAGGGTGGTGTGGATTATTCTCTTAATATGTTCCACCCCCATGAGGATACCTTGGTGAAAGGGGATGGTATTATGGTAAAAGAAGTTGAAATGGGTAAAAATTCTTTCGATAACACTTCACCTTCTATTTGTTTCAGTAACCTTCCCCCTAGAGATGAAGCATTAATTACATATGATAGTCCCTTCCCAATATTTATCTTAATCACAAAGATACCTTAGAGAAAGAGGATAATCCTATTTCTCATCATTATAATGTTTCCAATACTCTCTCTCCCAAAAATGAAGAGCCTAACAAAGATCAAATCAATGCCATTCATATTGTTGAGAAACCAAAAATTATTCCAGATTATCATGTGGTGCCTTACACATATAATAATGAAGTGTTTGCTTTGGAAACTGACAAAAACATACGAATTGAAGCGCAATATGATTTGTTAGTTCCTATAATCCTCTCTCCAATTCAAACAAGTACACCATCTCCTACTAAAGAAGTTCCTAAAGAAGAACTCTTAGAGGATGATTGGGGGTCCTTAGATTTCACACCTTCTTTTTCTTAAAAATCTATGATGACTGAATTTGATAATCAAAATTCTTATCCTAACACATGTTTAGAAATTGATTTGGCCTATCTAAACTTCAATACAATTCCACCTAAGTGTAAACCCTCTCTTGATCCTACATATGAATACAATGGACAAGTTCTAGGATGTGTGCAACAAAGTCTTGAAAGTCATGAGAAAATACATTTTTCTAATGAAAAGCTAGGTTTCCAACTTCTTCTTTTGTCAGCATCCCCTCCTCCATTGTCTACTAAATCCACACCTTCTCATTCAATATGGTATTATAGTAAGAAAATGTTTTGTCTGATCTTCTCCATGCCAATTTAATCTCTATTCTTTGGCCTAAACGAAGAAGGAAATGTAGACAAAGTCTTGAAAATTCTTCTTGAAAGTATCATCAAATTCATGGCCATTCTACTAATGAGTGTCAAGCTTTGAAAAAAAACTACAACATTATATATTATATAGGTGTCATAAAAATAACATTTGACAATGAATGACATATTTCTCATAATCATTTCAAATAACATTCAAGTCCCTATTATGTTGCTCCTCACTATGTGACATTGTTATCCTACCTATTGGGGTCTCATTGTCATTCATGGTGGTACAATTTAAAGTGCAATCATACTTAGTGAGCAACATAATAGTCTATTTATTCTTGTCTCTATGCTTGGGAGGAAAGAATATTATCTTTCTTCTTGCTAAGGTTTCACTATTTTCTTTAAGGATTGCATTATTCATAACTTGATGTCCTTTCTTGCATGGAATTATTCTTCATGCGAGCACATGTTTGTTCCTTGGTTAGGACCTATTATTTGTTTGAAACAATACATCTCGTATGAATAATCTCTCCTTAGAGGAGTTTGTGATCCTTCTTTTCTCTCTTTCTATTTGAAGATTGCCTCTTCTTTTGAGTTGCATTTTTCATAGCGTCATGTCCTTTCTTGCATAGAATTATCCTTCATGCAATTACATGTGTGTCCCTTGTTAGGACCTATTCTTTCTTTGAAACGATGCGTCTCTTATGAATAATCTCTCTTTGGAAGTTGTGTAATTCTTCTCATTGTCCTTACACTTTGGGGGCAATAATTTATTTGTCTCTTCCTCTCTAAGGATCTACTTTTCCTTTGTTGAGTGATGTTTGTTTCATGATTTGTTGTCATTTCCTTGTGTAAAATTGTTGTTTTCTTCAGGATTCTCTCTTATGCAAGAGGTGTATGTCCTTGGCTACAACCTCTTTTTCACTTGGTAATGTACAACTATCATAAACTTACCCCCTCACATTGGTTCAAAAGTTTGTCATCCTTCATTAAGAATCTCTTTCACCTAGCAATAGGGAGGGGGGGTATGCATTCTTGTTCTCCTTCCTTTCTTTTGGTAGAAGATGTTATGTTTGTTCAAGATAGCTCCTCTTGGGGGTATATGTCTTATGAGCAAAGATCTTTTCTCCTCCAAGGATCCCCTTTATACTTGTGGCAAGATATCTCTTTTTCAACTATCTTATCCTTGCTTGAAGAGTATTCCCTCTCTAGCTTGGATTTGTAACATTGTTGCCTAAAGGATATCTCCTTGGTGTTGAAGGTCGGTATCCTTGTTCCTATCTTCCTTAAGACATCAACATAGTCCTATGTTGATATCTTAAGGGGGGGCATCCATATCGCTCTCTTTGTATCATATTGTACTATATTTTTGCATATCACTTTTGCATGTCTTAAACGAGGTGTTCATTCTCGAAACAAGATCAAAACTCTTACACGAGATGCTTCACACCCGAAACCAGACATAGAATTTGATATATGTCTTAGACAGGGTTACACATCACCGAAACTAGAGAAAAACTCTTACACATGATGTCCTTGAAACCAGGCATGTATCCATTTCAATCGAGGTTACACACACATTTGACCCTTGGCATTTGCATTTACATTACATTTCTTAAATAGGTTGTAGCACACTTGAAACAAGAGAAAACAAACTCTTATATGGGGTGATATACACTTGAAACCAGACATCACTTGCACACACGCACGAGGATGAGTGGAACTAGTAGAATAGGGCTAGACTATTCCTACTCTCCTCCCCAACATGGATCACCTAGATGCAAAAATCTAGGGGTGAGGTATCTATGTTCTCCTCTCTCTCTTTCATCATTCTTCTCATGGATCACCTGGATAAACACATCTAGCATGTATTCATTCTCTCTCTCTCCTTCCTCTCACGAACGCATAGCTTTGCTATTGATAGTTCATGGATAATGCTTGCTTTTCTATTTTATGTGATCACTTGTGTTAGTGAGATGGGATTTTTCAAGAATGATATTAGTTGTTGAGACATTTTGATATCGAGGTCTCTTTGGCTAGTTGACTTGAGGTCTTGTTTTTGGTTCTTAGCTTTTATTGTGTGTCTTTGTTTGCCTTTTTATCTTTGTTTGTCTTTTTTTGTCTTGTTTTGTGTGCCCTTGCATATGTTTGAGTGAGTTAAGATCCTAAGAGTGGGGGCTTGGTTCCTCGAAATTAGAAATGTCTTATACTCCTTGTAATCTTGCTTCGCATTCATCTTTCTTCTAATTTACTGTGAGGATTTGTGTAAGCTCATACTCTCGCTAAAGTGGGGGCTAAATGTAGTGTCCTAAAATTGAACCCTTTGCAATTTTGACCGCATTTGGGGCCCTTGTTTTAGTGTTCTTATCCTCATGCTTGATCTAGACCTATTTATGCCTCTACCTTGCACCAATGTTCATATTACATCATTTCACCTTGCATAGAACCTTAACCTTGGCCCAAATATGGGGTAGGACCAGG
The DNA here is from genome assembly GCF_030272615.1 of Cryptomeria japonica. Classification (NCBI taxonomy): domain Eukaryota; kingdom Viridiplantae; phylum Streptophyta; class Pinopsida; order Cupressales; family Cupressaceae; genus Cryptomeria; species Cryptomeria japonica. The sequence goes on from NC_081408.1 coordinate 539,845,141, forward strand.
GCGTGGCATCTTGGTCCTCATTGGGACCATGATGCCACGCCATGGTCCTCCTTAGGTGGGCCTTAATTCAAACCCTTTACCCTATCCAAAATTTGGGTGGGAATCCCCTCCATGTGTCAGCCTATATCGGAAAACTAATTTGTTTGACAAAGGGCAAGTATATAAGGAGGTCTTCCCCTCTCATTTGGACATAAGGCAAGGACATAGGTGAACATAAGGAAAAGTACATTCAAGCAATCAAGCGTTCAAGCATTGAAGTATTTATCATCAAACATTTCTAGAGCTCTTCAAGGCTGCATATTCTTCATTTATCCATTGTGGAGAATCATTACCTCATTCATTTTTAAGCATGTGTGTGGGATTAGGGTTTTATCATGTTCATGCCATTTTCATACAACATATTTGATTGCATTCAAGAAGCAAAGCACCATAATCATTCATTGTAAATCTGAGGTAACTTTCCATCATTTACTTCAAGTATTTGCAATATTTCATTCAAGGTTAATTCCTAAACTGGGATTTGACTTAGGAAAACCCCTATTCCCAACCTATTTCCCCTTTATTTGTGTACAGGCAACAGGTACAGAGTTGTACTCTTCAGAATAAGCTTTATTCATGTAGACGAATCAACCCTTTTCGGCGCGTGAAAAGTTTGGAGGATCATGGTGCCGTGTCATGGTCCCGACTGCTTAGGATCTTTTTCGAGGGTTGGGTCTGACTCGGCTTATATTGCTCAAATCTAAGTGCATGTGAAAATCCCGCATCTATAGCTCAATGTTTTCTCAATTTTACCTTAATTTTTCAACACTTTACCTAATTTCAGCATTTCAACTTACAAAAGGGGAAATCATAATTAAATTGAATCCATTTAGTATTCAATCCTTACTTGATTTGTGACTAAATCTAATGGATTCCCTTCCCTCTTTTGAATGTAATGTTTCCCAAGTGAAAATTGATTTAGTGGTTTCTCCCTTCTATGTTGCAAATCACTAAGTCAAATTTTCCACTTTACAATAATAATCATAATATTATCTTTTGTAATATGTTTAGCAAGAGATGTTTTTCACAACAAGTCAAATGGGGTAGCAAGCTAAGTGGGCTTAACCTTGAAGGAAACCATGGTTAAGTGCATTTGAATTAGAGAAGTATTGAGATGGATGGTCTCCCGAGAAGACCCAATGCTTCGCCTCTATGAGCATCACCTAGATGCAATGAGTGCTAAGTGTACCATCCATTCACATGAGAGATGAGTTCTTGTGAACCACACTCATGAAACATGGATCAATAACTTTGACTTAAAAACTACAAAGTTGAATCCTAATAGCAATATCTTAACATGTTTAGCCATCAAAAAATAATAATGAAAAGAATATTGGTTGAGGTGAAAAAAAGTAAGAAAAAGATATAGAATTGCACGAGTAAAATGATAACATAGTTAAATTAGATTTTTTATTTTAATTACAAGTTAAGGTTTAAATTGAAATATTTTGTTATACTGATAAATTAATGCCAAAGTAAAATAAACATTAATTTATCAAAAATAATTTCATTTTGTAAAAGTTTGGCACTGTTGACAAGATATGAAAAAAATATTTATTAAAATTGTAGATAGAAACTATCTTGAATGCATCTAGTTTATAAACACCAAAAATATATTGAATACATCTTTCTTAAAAACATCTAAAAATATCTTTCTACATCCTTTAAATACACGTATTTAAGATATCTATACTAATTTTATTTTACTAAAACATAAATTAATATATTTACTACCTTATTTATTACTATTTTTTAAGAAAATGTAAGGAACCCATTTTTTTTTTTTTTTGGTTATTACAATAAGAATACTTGGTGGTCCCTCAAACATATTTATTACCCCTCACTAACATGTATTGAAGCACATCCAAGTCAACGTTGGATTATAAGTGCATAACGAAAATATCACAAAAAAATATCACAAAGGAAAGAAACAGCTCATATTTATTGCCTCGTGACCCTTCAATTCATATATATTTATCCATATACATTCAAGGCACTAAATTCTTATAGCTTTTGTTCTCTCCCTAGATTTTTTTAATTTTTAAATAAATTTAATCATCAAAGTAATGTTTGTACAAGTTTTGTACTATATAATAAAATATTAAAATGGAATTAAAAAATATTATCATATATACATCAAGTTATTTAGAAGGTCTTTAAAAAATGTTATATGCATATTAGATATGTATTTGTTATTATATCCATCCAACTCTATTAATTAAACTTGTACTTAAAAGATTCTTTGATACTTGTTCAAATTGAATGTCTCAAGGTTCTATTAGTGAGGCTCCATCAAGTCAAGTATTAAAATAAAAATAAAAAAGAATAAAAGAAACAAGAAAACACTCAAATCTAAATTTATGAAAAGATGTTTTTAGAAAGGTTTGGAGTGTTGATGTATATAGCGTATGTCGGATCCTTCAAACCGACATAAATGCCTAGTGGCCTATCAGTCTTAGACATTTATGTTCTCCGATTTAAATCTCATGCTCTTGGCAATTTCTTATGTTCTTAGTTTAGCGACTTAACTGGTTGCAAATGTATATTAACTAATTATAACTATCACCTTGGGAGAGGTGTTAGTTAACATTGGTTAATCCCTTGAGAAGACGTGTTGATTAAAGATGAACCGACTTGTGTATAAGTCGTGTTACTTGGCACCACCCTTGATGGGGTATATAGACCCATTCCTTCACTCTTCCAAGGGATCGTATTAGAAGACACAAGCAAATCGAATCATCTAATAACTACATCAGTTTGTATTATTACTTCAGCAATTCATTCATTGTTATCTACAACATATCGTGTATCCTCCTTCAACAATTCGTGTATTACCACCTGCACACTGGATTCTTCATCAGCAAATTGAATATTACATTAAGGTGGATTGAACCTGTGCCATTCTTTAGAAGTCTGAAACGCATTTATTAATAATCCAGTTTCACAGTGTGAAGCATTATTTGTGAAGAGATATTATTGTTTTTGTCTGTCCAATTTGATCACCAATTTAACATGGTATCAGAGCAGGCTTAAGGAAAGATCAGATCAGATTTATAGAAGCAAGGTCATTTTCCACTATTGTCTTCAAGTTTGACTACTCCTATAAAACGTCAAGATGGTGAATGAAATTAGAGTTGAAGACAGACTTGAGGGAGTATCAAACTTCGTATCTTGGAAGTTTAGAATTATGCCTGCCTTGAGTGAAAATGAATTAGACGAATTCGTGAAGAAAGCCATACCGGAACCAACCAAAGAGGATGAGAAGCTTTAGTGGAAGAGAAAGAACCACAAAGCAATGAAGATGTTGGTTGACTCTGTGAAAGATCACATTGTGCCAATTATTTCCAAGTTGGAGACGACATATGACATGTTCAAAGCATTAGAGGAAATGTATGAGATCAACAACACAAGCCGAGCCCTTGCATTAAAACAACAACTTCACTACATCAAAATGACAAAAGAAGAATCCATCACCTCATACTTCATGAGGATTATTGAATTGAGAGATCAACTCTCTAGGTCATTGGTCACACTATAGAGGGCAAAGAGTTAACCATGTTGGCACTCAATGGTCTCCCTTCATCTTGGGAATCATTTATTCAAGGGATAAGCACAAGATCAAAACTTCCTAAGTTTGATCGATTGAAGAAAGACTGCATTCAAGAAGAGTCAAGATTGGTCACAAGAGGCATTGGTCAAAGTACTACAAATGAAGATATTCATGTTCTTGCCTCTCACTCCTCAAAGAAGAAAGGTAAGAGAGGACACTTCAAAAGAAGGAAGGATATTTCAGAAATCCAATGCTTTAGATGTGACAAATATGGTCACTACGCAATGAAATGTCCAACCAGGACTATGCCTCAAGCTTCCATTACGGATGTTGGTGAGACTCTTCCACAAAAGGATGCAAATGGATTCATATTCTGATTTGAAAGAGATAAGTTTTATGGTTGAATAATGTTCATGAATTTCATATGTAGTAATTAATTCATGCAATTACATTATGTGTATTATTTGTGAAACAACATGTCAATAGATGTCCTCTTACGACAAGCTGCAGTTGGATGTCCTTTTTTTTATTTCTTCAATTTACTATGAGAAACTTGTCCCTTACATACAAGACATCTTTAGAATCACACCATGTTGCTTTTTAGGTTATAGAGTTTTGAAGTTCTATTTGTGATGAAGAGATTGAAATTCAAGAAGAATATACGTAGGACTTTAGTGGAGATTTTGAGATTTTGCGTTTCCAAATTTTTATTAAATAAATATTTACCTGCAAAAGTGCAATAGTTCACTTGTGAAATCCATAGAGGCATTTGTGTAGATGATGATAGCATCTAGGGTTATGAAGCAAGTTGAGATAAGAAGGCTCTTCCAGTGAGAGGGAGCATATTGCAAGGAGATTTTGTTCTAAATCTCAAGATGGTCATATTCCTGCGTAGGGCTCGATCTTATGACAGTAGATCCATGGTGGCTTTGGATCTAGCACTTCCAACCATATGAGGATCATACCAAATGATGAGAGAGTCTTGAAGCAAGATATCTTCCATGATTGGGACCATGTGAGCAGGGGATGCTTCTGTGACAGAGGGAGCAGCTAAGAGGATGTGCTTCGATTGATATCTGAGGATCTTGGTCATATTGGTTTAGAGGGAGTGGACCATGTCAAGATGGTTTCTCTAGTGATCAAGTATCACTATGTTAGAGACATGGTGGAAAGGAATGCTATTCAGTTGAGATACGTTAGTATTGATGAGCAAACGACAGACATTCTCACCAAGCCCCTCTCCTAAATAAAGTTTGCGTACTCTCGAGGTAAGTTTGGTATGGTGGAGAATGAAGCCCTAGCTAAGATTGAGTCTCGGCTTCATTGATTCGTTTATATTTGTTTATATATATACTAATGTATTCTTATCTTCAAAAGATGTTTAAAGTGTAAACTCTTGTTAATGCATTTCTCCTTGAGAGAGACTTGAGGTGTAAGCCCTTATCTCCACCCTTTGATATGGTTCATGGTGGATGTCATGTGTGTGACGCCATGACAACACCACGTGAGAGAGTCTGTGGTGATCTTCTTGTACTTGTGTGTTTACCCTTTGGATGAGAGGTGACGATCTCACAATGATGAACACTTGTGCATCTTACCATCATTGTGAGGTGATGATCTCACAATAATGGTTGACATCTCGTGAGGTGATATCTATGGATAAGCCATAATGGTGGATATCACGTGAGGTGATATCTATGGATAAGCCATATTGGTGGATAGTACGTGAGGAGATATCTATATATAAGCCATAATGGTGGATATCACATGAGGTGATATCTATGGATAAGTCATGATGGTTAATATCACGATGAAGTGATATCTTTCCTTTCCACATATGGGAGTAGCCATTGTGGTCAAACATCACAATGAGGTGATGTGACTTATAGACATCCAGAAGGAGTCCTCCCTAGCTAAGAGGGAATGTTGATGTATGTAGCATATGTCAGATCCTTCAAACCAACATAAATGCCTAGTGGCCTATCGACCTTAGACATATATGTTCTCTGATTTAAATCTCATGCTCTTGACGATTTCTTATGTTCTTGGTTTAGCGACTTTATGAAAACCGGTTGCAAATGTATATCAACTAATTATACCTACCACCTTGGGAGACGGGTTAGTTAACATTGGTTAATCCCTTGAGAAGAAGTGTTGATTAAAGATGAATCGACTTGTGTATAAGTCGTGTTGCTTGGCACCACCCTTGAATGGGTATATATAGGCCCGTTCCTTCACTCTTCCAAGGGATCGTATTAGAAGACACGAGCAAATCAAATCATCTAATAACTACAACAGTTCGTAGTATTACTTCAGCAGTTCATTCATTGTTATCTACAGCATATCGTGTATCCTCCTTCAACAATTCATGTATTACCACCTACACATTGGATTCTTCATCAGCAAATTGAATGTTACATTAAGGCAGACTGAACCTGTGTCATTCTTTAGAAGTCTGAACCGCATTTATTAATAATCCAATTTCATAGTGTGAAGCATTATTTGTGAAGACATTATTGTTTTTGTCTGTCCAATTTGATCACCAATTTAACATGGAGGAGTCTTTAAGTTTGGTTAAAAGTGATAACATTATAAGAAATGATGTGTCATGAAGGTCTATGTGGTCTTAAAGGCTTTAAATTGGGCTTGATATCAGATGCTTTGAGCCTTGATCAAACACAACTATATCATGATAGTGACCACACAACGTGCATTACTCCTTGATCCTGCTCGAAGCTGTCAGTAAAGAGCCCCATTCTCATTTTTGTTTGCTCTCTTTATCTCTAGGATATTAAAATGCCTTTAAATTTTTAAAATATCAAGTTTTTCTTTGCTTTATTTTTAAATTAATTTTTTTAATCTATTTTCTCCCAAATTAAATCCCATTTTTATAAGTTCTTATACTTTCGATTTGCCAATTTTTTCTCCAAAAGAATTTTGTGACTATGGCTAGGATGACTCTAGGAGTTTGGAATAGGTAGGGGAAGAGTGCCAATAGCCCTTATAGCTAACTTTGCACACACACAAATCTTAAACGATACATAGAATTTCGATGATTGTTTTTTATTGTCTTCGTATGCAACTTAACTGCTTATAGCTATTGGTTAGTTGTTACAGCTAACTTTGCGCACCCACGGATCCTAAATACTCAATCGGATTTCGACGATTTTTTTTGGGTTGTTGTCTTCGTATGTGACTTAACTACTTATAGCTATTGTTCTTGCTTATGGGTGGTAAAGACAAACACTATAGGATCCATTATGCACAAAGGGTCAAAAAATGGTCATTTAGAAGTGTTGCCAATACCTACTTAAAGATGCCCCAATAACTATACACTACAACCACCTCAAAAATTGTCAATACTTATGCACAAATGCCCCAATAGTCGTATGCTATGGGTACTGAAGTTCCTCCAATTAATTTTAACTAATGGGGTACAAGTGGGCAGCTATTGGTACATCTGAAATTTATTAATGGACTTTTAGTTATATTTTTTGGTTTTTAAAAATTGAGTGAGCAAAAAAAGTGAAGAGTCATTGGAACATGGTCGCCTAGAACATGGTCACCTACTGAACCCCTTCCCCTAACCCTTGTTGATAAGGACACCTTATATGATGTGGCTGTATACAAGAACAGAAAACAATATACCTTACATGGCTGCATATGTTGCAGCTGATAATCCCTAGCATGATTTTACAATGGCCCAATGAGATCCTCTTAGCACTCATTGCATGAAATGAATGAAATCCTGAATAAACTCTGGTTACAAATTTATGGTGCCATATAAAGGAAAATGATGAGGCTCTATTGCTAGTAAATAGTTGATCGTCTTCATCAGATTGCATATTCACATGGTTTAAATCTTTGAATCTTCAATTTAAAAATTAAATATATGGTGAGATCAACTCCTTTGTAGTATTAAATATTCAAGATACTTTTAATTACCAATCTCTCACAAGCTTAGATGATCCACTTGGCACTTGTGCCAGGCACTGAAAGTACATGGCTAAACAACATTTGTATTTGCATTTGGTATTTGGCACATGCAATGAGGATACATGGGTTGAAGGCTCTATTCTAAATTGTAAAACCCCATTAATAGTCAAAAAAATAGTTGACCAACATCAGATTATATTCAAATGGTTTACAGCTCTGAAGCTTCAATTTACAAATCAAGTAATCATTCCCGGATCGTCTCTGTAGTATTTAACATTTCAAGTCATAAATTTAATGACCCATCTGTCAAAATCTTGAATTATACTGATTGCATGAAGGACATTATGTCCTGAACTACTTTTGAATATGCAATCGTGGTGTCATTTGGAGGAAACGGGAAAGATATATAGGTTGATGAAGCTCCTTTTACAGACTGTTAAGTCCCGTTGGCAGTTGGGAAATAGTTGGTGCTAATGACATGCCATGCAATCAACTTCTAAGTTACAAACAACCTTTCAAATGTCTGGCTAATTCTTACAAGTGATCCAACCGTTGAACACATGAGTTCTCCACAATCTATGAAATCAAGTTTTATTGCTTCTGGATTTGATTGTGTATTAATTTTTTGCATCAACATTTCGAATCACCCTCTGCGATTCATCAGGGTGATTCATCATCGGGATGAATAAGTGCGATCATTGTAAGAGTAACAAAGGAGCAAACCTGAGAAGTATAAAAAGGGATGAACAAAGTGACACGATAAACAAGGCTAGAAGGAAGAAACTAAAGGCCTAGATCCAAACGTTATCAGATGTATTTTGTACATAGTGAACTGCAAGTAAATCGTACTACTTGACAAAAAAAACCACCCTATGGTATTTCTGAGTTCTCGTATAGAAAACAAGCTGAGTCTGTCATCAAAACAATTAAACATCCAGAAGATTATTCCAAGCGCAAGTATTGTACAGCCTGGAATGCTTTGCGTTATTTGAAACGTCTACTCACCAAAGGCAAGTTATTCTGTCATTGATTAAGATAACTTGCCCAAAAAAATCAAGACATGTTTATGCATAACCTTAAATGTCTGTAAACTTCAGCCTTTCCATTGTAATTAATAATTCAAAACACATTTTATTTAGGTCTTTGGTTCTTTCAGGCAACTTCATGTACATGAGCTACACAACTTTCAAGTTGAGTTGTGTTTGATTCTTAAGTCCCTTTACTTCCTTTTGCCTGGTTTTGGTAAATGAGCATTAGGATGGTAGCGAAGCGCATAAAGAGTTGCACAGCTTCATATAAGAATTAATTCAATACTCAATTATCTGCATGTTTTAATGTAACTTTTGATTTGTTAGCATACAGAAGCGACAGTACTCCAGATATAGCTCTAGCAAAAGCAGGACAAAAAAGATGGAAATTTATGATCATACGACACCAGCTTGCACTCACATATACAGACTGGTGCCCAAAAGACCACAAGACAAGACAAATAAATCTATTCGGCAAACAGCATCAGTTTAATTGATAACCACAAGACAAGACAAATAAGTCCTATTCGGCAAACAGCGACAGTTTAATTGATACCACCAAAAAGTCCAAGCAATTTTCAAAGGCATGATCAGCAAGGGCTGAAACGCCCCAAAAAACAGATTCCATGTCCAGAAAATTAAAGGATGAAAAGTCCAAAGTCGATTCAGGACAGTGAAATTTCATGTTATGCACTGATGAAAAACAATCAACCAAAATCCTTGGTACAATTTACAGGCTACACTAACATAGAAGAGCATCGGCCTCTTAAAAGGAGATGATTATCCTCTCTCTGCTGCTGTACATATCTGCAACCAAGCAGGGCTATATGGACATGTATAATTATTCTTCTCTTGAAACTTTGTACAGTATATTCCTGAATCATCGTGGGTGTAGGATGATTCAGAACCTATTTTTTCGTACAAGAACAGTCGAGACTTCCACCAAAAAGTCCTGACCAAAGACAAAATTTTAGAACTCTACAACAAACGAAACTCATTTACAAACACTTTGAATCTGATAAATGCTTTGCAACCATATTGCAAGCACATATGCTAACAATGGTAAAAAGAAAATGACTTGGACTTCCAAAAAAAGCTCAATGTTCGGCCAATCTTTTTGGAAGCTGTTTTATGGATTGTTTTCTTTACTTTGGGGTTCTCCCCATTGTTTGATGGCTGAGGTGGTATGCACACATCCTGAGACTGGCACAAAACTTCTTGTTGTCGCTGATCCCTGAAGTGTTGTAGCAGTTTCTCAGCTTTATCCCGTCCCCTTGGGCCTCCATTAACAGAAAGAGTAACCAATGAAGGGATAACACCTTCCCTCAGAACCATTTGACTGTACTCAAAACTATTAGTGCACAATAGTAAAAGAATACCTACAGCTTGTTCTTGCTCAATGGAAGTTCCTGTATCGAGAAGATCTGCAATTGCTCCAATGCAACCTTCAGTAGCAGCAATTTTTGCTCTGCCCTCTTCAGTGGACGCAAGGTTATACAAAATTGTAATGCATTTTTCTGTGCAGTCAGCTTCACCATCAAGAAGAAGAGAAACAGACTTGTTAATAGCTCCTGCCAGTATAATGTGAGAACTATTTCCCTCATATGTAGATAGATTATACAAGGCATTTATAGCATCTTGTCTACATTGGTTAGAATCTGAGTCCAGGAGTTTAATAATAGCAGGTATTGCTCCAGAAGCTCCAATGCTAGCTTTATTCTCTTCCCAACTGCATAGCATAAGCAATACAGCTACAGCTGCTTCGGATGTCTCCAAATCAAGAATTTCCAGCAAAAGAGGCACTATACCTTCAGCTAAGATTGCTGCTTTATTCCTGTAATACAAAGCACAAGCACAGGTAACCAAAGAATTTTCGGTGCTCCAACACAACTAGTCAAACACAAACTGAAGATTAAATTTAATGTACTGGAATTATGTATACTGGCAAGGTGCGAACATATGTTTTCACAAATCTCCTTTACCTGTTATTGTTGACAGAAATGTTGAGAAGTGCTAAAGCTCCAGTTTCAAGCGCATGTGTAACAGATGCATCAATGGCAGAACGTAGGAAATTTACAAGAGAATGAATGAAACCATTAGAACCCATGTACGAACGAGCCTCATCATTATCTTTTGACAATTCTCTAATCTCTTCTGCCGCTTTACATTGCAGTTCTAATGATGGTCCACTAAGGCTTGCAAGCAATCTTTCATATCTTTTACAAGGGTCCTCTTTTTCAGTCTCTGATTCAACCATGCCATGTGACCAAGATAGGTTTTTATCCTCTGTTTCACCAGATCCTTCATTTCGGAGCAATATTGGAGAGTCGCAATAATAACTGCTACTAAAAGTACCTGTTGAATATCTGCCTGTATCGTCCTCAGCAGCACCAGAAATTTGAATTTCCTCTAATGGGACTATCTTGACCTCTTTTAAGCGAACACCATCAACACTTTTGATGGATCCAGAGTCTGCCAAATCCCACCTCCAGTCTCTAAAAGGAGGGGACGTGGTTGGTGGATCTGGTACTTTTATCCCATTTTGTTCACACCAACTGGCAATTAGGCCTTTTACACAATAATTAGGAGTCAAACAAAGATGTGCTAATTTCTGCTGAGTTTTGGGGCATGTATCATGACCCTCACTGAACCATTTCTCTATAAAAATCCGTTCATATGTTTGCCCTGAAGAAATAATTACAGGGTCAGACATCAGTTGCAGGGAAATCGGACATCTGAACTCTTCAGGAGGTACTAACACGCTTCCTGAGCAGCCAGGTGTCTCCTTTCTGGCTATATTAAATGCATGAACCCTTGATACATGGCGATCACCATTCCTTCCATTCCCAGTAACCTTGTCAAGGGAACTCCTGACTGATGGAGAACACGGATCTGAGTTTGGAGAATCAGCGCCATCCGAATACTCATTTTTAAAGAACTTAGCATACTTTCTGAGAAGATGCATAAGATAAACGATGATAGACTCCTTCCGCTTGTCTTCATCATGGCGAGCTTTATCAAGCAATCTCTTAAGTGCTCTTTTTTCTGTCAATACAGCTCTTGAGGAGATGATGCCTAACTTCAAAGCCACCCGATGGAAAGCATCCAATTCTGATGTACCATTTTCACAACTGGAATCCTTGTCCTGTTGTAGCAATGCAATGATCTCATCACCAACCTCTTTTTCTGATGGTTCAAGAGCAAATGTGACTCCCTCCAACTCAATGATAATTTCAGCAATCTACATCAAAAATTTAGTAGCATTAATTAAAATTGAATTGTGAAGTAGGGCATCTCCAGCTAACAACATCCACCCATAGGTTATATACAGAATTCACAACTAGGAAGACAATTGAAATGTATGCAATTTATTATTAGTAAAGATGGAAGGTGTGGAAGATAAAGGGCTGTCCCATTACATGAAATATAAGAGGCAGCATATTTTAATATTTTAATATTTTAATATATGCTACTAAAAGTGTATATACTCGAAATGGTACATAATTTGTAATCCCACTCAGCTAGTATGCTGAAACTGGCGAAACAAAACTATTTAAGAATTAATGTTTACCATTTACAGAACTTGCAAATCTCTTCAACAAAATGTGAATACTAAATTCTAAAGAAGCTATGGAGCCAAAAGAATTTTTTGTTAATCCACCATTTTATCAATAGTTTTAATGGAAAATGGAATTTGATGCTTCAAAAGTACCAAACAATTTACTAAAATGGGAGGATAAGAAGAACACTGATTCTCACGGGTAATTCTTTATTCATGTTCTTTCCCCTCCTCCACCTCTCTTAAGTCCAACCACATACCTTGAGGAGCAGTTGTATAAAACTCACATGGCGTGATCATATTTGTGTTTAAAAGCCGGGTTGGTGAGCACATTTAAACAACATGAAGTTGAAAAGAAAACAAAATAAAGGTTCATAAAAAGCTCCACAATACCAAAGGTGTTAGATAACCATGTCAGTCAAATGTAGACAATTAGCAAAGACCAGTGCAGAATATTGCTTTTTGAACCATGTTCCAGATAAATGTGAACAACTATCCTAACAAGTCGTTACTTTTCTGTTATTTGAGTATCAAGGAAACAAGTTTGAATGCTGTTTGGATAAGGAATTGAATGGTCCGACAACATTTTTTTGTTTGTTTGGTTGGGTTAACTCAATGGACAAGCATACAAATACTACTAATAAATACAGCGCAAGCCAAGGGTTACAAATTTCAAATCAGATTCTAAACCCCAAAACAGCCAAGAACTTTTATACCTTTACCTTTTGTACAACAAAATAGAAACCATACATTGCAACTTCTCATAAGATGGTTTTCTTATATCAATGACAAAGTGTGGCGGCTATTTCAGCACCAAAGGGATTTTATAGACTGATAACAATTAATGTTTCTTCCTAACAAAAGCACTTCCCTAGAAAAGTAAATTTTCAGGATTGTTTTAAAGGTCAAAATCTGACAAGATTAAAACTAGCCTGGCCAATAAAAATTAGATATACTCAGAGGTAGGATCTTCTGTTACAAACATTAATTTCACAGATAGCTGCCAAACTACAGGTTAGAAAAGAAGAAGAAAAAATTACATATCCCATTATTCTGACAGTTTAACATGCATGGATCAAACAAAAAATACTGCAAAGTAATAAGAAGTTTGATTTGCCAGCTAACTACCTGCTGCCCCAGTATCTGTGGCACTATGGATTCAACACGCTTCAGACTTTGATCCAAACCACTCTTGGCCCTTTCAAATTTTATCAAAATTGAATCCCCAGTAATGGCCTGAAAATACAGAAATGATAAGAATAAATTAAAAAAATGAAACCAGCTTCTGCCTTTTTAATCTTGAAACGCAAAGCACCTAGTTCTATAAGCATTCCTTACTATAAAAATTCAAAAATATAATAGGGTTTGAATGGCATTTAAGACAATTTATAAAGCCTAAATCTCAAGCATAGTTCAAATTTTGATTTCTTGAATGTTAAGTTCGTGTCAATATCTGTTAAAATATTATGATAACGTCAATATTTATTAAATTCTAACATAGAAATGAAAAAGTGACCAAATAGTTTTCAACCAAGGTATCGACCTAAGATGATCATATCTTTGTTGAAGATAAAGACAGATTATAAGTTAGATTGTGAAAAAGCCTCCTGAAAAGGTTTTTTTGCTTTCATCTAATATACTCTTCTCGACAAGTAATTAGGGAATTATCTTTCTGTTGTCGATATAGGAAAAATGTTATAAAATTGTATTTTTATTTGCCTGTCACAAAATTTGAGGCAGTTAGGACCCAGACACATTACCAAGTATAGTGTGCTACAATCTGCGCAGTGTTGAAGAAGGGTTTTTGCTTTCTCAAGTGCTAGATGCAGTGCACACAAGGCCTGTATGCCTGACTGACACCTGGGGCGTGCCGCTTCTACTGCAGGAAATATTTTCATCATACCATACACAATTCTAGCAAGTTTCCTAGACATCCCTCCATGTAGCTGCACATATATAACAATTTATGCATCTATCAGAAAAAATATTAGATCTGATGCCAGTAGCCTTTCCCCTATTTCTTACTAATTGACATGATTTGCTAATTAGTATCAGAGCTTGTTTGTAGTATAAATCGGCAAAAATCCTTACATTGCAGCCAACCCATGCAATTTACGTAAGTATTTACAGGAAATGTCATACAAAGTAAGAAATCACCAATTCAAACCTTTGCAATGCATGGAAGTCCAGAAGATTGTTATATGAAGAATTATCAACTTGAGACTTCTGCGCATCAGATTGCATGAAACACAGAACAAAATAGACTATTTCGTAGCAAAACAATTATAGCAAACTAACAGAAAATAGATATATCCCAGCTTTCAATTGATTATAAATCTGTGAGTCCACCCAAAATAAGATCTAAAGCCAATCAGGCGGACAGAGAAATACATGAAATATTAAAAATGAGACAGAGCTCTAAAAAATTAAACTAGAAACAAAAGGAAAAAAAAGTTGAGAAAGAGTACAAGGAAAAAGTGGAGACTAAAAAAAATTGCATGCAAAAAGACAAGATCCAAACAAGTGCGTGCGCAACACAATAACAACAAATCAAATTGGAAAAGGGAAATGGTTGACAACCATCACCTGTGCTCACTTTAAGTGGCCACTAATTAAGCAACCGTAATAATTTTTGAGGGTTCATCATTTCCAGGAGGGAAGGGAAGCGAAAGAATAAGGTATGTTTAAAAGAAGAATGACAAACTAGCACAAAACACTGTATGTACCTTCTCTAAAAAAATTTAATATTGATAAATCACATGAAGTTTAAAGTTTAACCATGAAAAATCATGACCCTCTGACCCTAGAAGAAGCATGGCTCACTTTAATCTAGAGAATGGCCTTCTTGCAACATGACAAGACTACTGAAAAATGAAACATAAGATAGGCAACCTAAAGGAGGGACCCTTTACTCCATTACTTGTTAAATCCAATCTTGGCTCTTAAAAAAATGAGTACACCATTGTAATTTGCGACCACTTGAACCATGAGACAGCTGGAATATGAGACGTAAAACAGGCAATCTGAAGGAGATATCTCTTACTCCATTGCTAGTTAAATCCAGTCTTGGCTCTCAAGAACCTCATCAAGAAGTAAATGCAATCTCCAATATACACTATTGTAATTTGCAATCACTTGAACCTTGAGACAGAAAAGATTTGAAACAAAAAAATTCAAAGTCTGTTTACAAGATTTTTTTCAAGGGAATGATAATAACAAGACTCTACCTTTGCAGCTGATAAGCTCTGTTCAACAGCAGCATCCATGTTCCCCATCCAATTTTTAAACTATACTGAAATGCTGCATTATCACATGCAAACAAAAAGTAAGAGAGAAAGCATACAAAATGCAACGGCAAGAGATAACATCCCAACCTATGTTAAAAAATTGCAGATACAGTTTGGTCGATCTTGTAAACCATCTTAGTGATAAAGAGATAAAAATCATAACATGCATTCCAAAAGCATATCAACATGGTTCCAATTACTTAATATCATAAGGAAAATCCTTCAAAAAATACTTTGAATTTCCAACAGCTAAGACATTCATCACTTATTATTTACAATATCCTAAATTATCTTTGAAAGGACAAGACTTGTGTTTGAAAACCAACTATAAACAATTCACAGAATAACATCTTCTGGAAAACCAAGCCTTGCAGCATTTAGTTACTTGGTAGCAAAGCACGAAATTTGTTGCTCATAATCTTACCATTCACAAGTTATAAATAGAACAATGAAATTGCCAACAAACAACCATTTAAGTGTTAAATAAAAGCTATTAAAAGCCAGTAGATATATCCAAAACTAGTTCTATTGTAATTTTGCTCGATCTTCGACTAGGAGTAGAGCCTAATACAAGCACATATGATATGTAATAATTCCCATTTTCAACAACCAAATCAATTTCTTTATGACTAAACACTGAACAGCAAACAGAGCCCACAGAGGCACAGCCCTTTAACTTGTAAATTTACTGTTTATTTCACAATCCTACAAAATCTAATTTTTGCTAACATTTGTATATAGTCTGATTAGGAAATTATAATCAAGCTGCATATAGAGAGGCCACAACACATAAAGCCCCGAACAAGCTAATCATAAAAATTTGATTGGCAATGGCAAAAATTGATTTTGTAGGAGATGTATCCAGCAAGCAGATTTTTCTTTTGAAAGCATAGACATGCCTGATCTTCAAGAAAATTTTGAGATTAGCAGAGTCAGAGCTAAATCATGAATCATGATGACCTGGTTTGAAGCCCTCCATCCCTAGATCTAAAATGTGTGCAAGGCACTGAAATAAGATCACTCAGAATACAAGAACCAACATCACAATAAGTACGATGGTGAAAGAGATTACAATGAATTGCAGGCCTTCCTTATGACTTAACAGTTAATCTCCAATACCACTTCCTATGTGACCATACGTAATCCTGGATTTTTATTAACCTAACTCAATAAACGAAACTAATGTTGCTGCAAAGAATACATTGTTGCAGGATGCAAAGAATATGATGACATGATCTATGCTATAAGCTCTATTTGCCATTTAAAACAGCCCAGACCGTGTTCTCCGCTATAAATGAAATTAATGGTCGTTTCATGACAACCAAATCAACCTACCAAAAACCGGAACTGGCTCCAATAACAAGAACTGCAAAACTGAGAGACCATTCCCAAAGTGGTAACAATTGAAAGCAAATTATAACTATCAAGCATCCTTTCCTCTTCCGGCTCTCGGTCAAACACAACAGACTCCCGGAAAAACTAACAAACCTAGATTAAGACTAGCCGACCGTCGAAATTCAATAACAACCGTCCTCAAAAACCGTATCCTTCGTTGACTATAATAATGGCTTGAGGGAACCCTATTCCTCTATGTACATAACAGATTTTTTTCTTAATGCAAAAAAGAAGATACTAAGATTGTATCAACAAGAATAACAAGAATCCTAAAGTATAGTCTCTTGCATTGGTTATACGATAAAGGCCTCCTAGACCCTCTTGTTCTGATAGAAGAATAAGGGATAGATTTGTTTCCCCGCTATATTAGGATCCATCTAAGCAATATATGCCAAAAGCATATTAATCTCAGAAAGCCAAGACTCTAGCAACCAATAGTAGAGTTTCAGATCAGATCCCAGATGGATAGGTATTATGTCATACCATCCATAGCCTACTTCAACTAGGAGGCCTAACAAACACAAACGGTTCAATCAGGCCTCCACTAAACTCCAATGCCTAGATAAAATATATAATGAATAGTTTAAACTCCACTCAGAACCAAGTATCTATAACTTACTTATGCTATGAGGCCTACTACACACAATCTGATTCCACCAGGCCTTCTTGGAACTCAAATGCCCAGAAAAAAACATACGATGCATTACGAAAAAAATGGCACTCATGGGCCTAACATTCATAACCCACTTCAGCTACAAGGCCTCATACCCACAATTTACTTGAACTAGACCTTCAAAAGGCTGCAGGACCCAGATAGGTATTTGATTGGGTACAAAAAACCCAACTCACACGAGGCCTTCAAATGAACAGGCAGATGATTTTTTGACAAATAACCGTAGCATATACCTCTGAGCAGAAGAACCATTCACACCATCCAAGGAGGCTTCTTCATGACACAGCAGACAGCTGAAAATATCAGCATATCCAGATTGGGCATTGAGATTGGCAACCAAAACAATCCAATCCTCAATCAATCTCTGCAACACCTGAGCCCACCCAAATGAAGATAAACAGTTAAAGCAGCTCAAAAATCTAAAGGGCCTAACTGGTGCAAACAAACTCTAGTGTGGCTTGGAGAAAAAACAAGAGAGACGGCTTGATCTGCCTTGGATTTGTAAGTTTGAAGACCACACTTTGTTGGGAAGTCCTTATCATATGATCGAAATCTAAATACAATGCCCCTCCCCCTCCACCTCACTTCTGTGCACGTTTCGAAACGGGACCCTGTTCACATGGGCATATATTCATAGTTTTTGTGTAATGGGTTTTGGATTAAGCTAAAATGGGATTTTTTATATCACCGGTTTTTAAGACTCTTCGAATCCCTAACCCAAATTTCTACTAAAGCTCGTGTAAGTACGTGCACCGGAATTGGGGGAAGATACACTTGTTAATAGTCCAATCCGACGGGCCGTTTTGATGAAGCTTCTCCCACGTAGAGTGAATGGTAAGCCTGTTTTCTGTTTCTTACTTGCCCGGCATACCATGTATTGGAAACATGCAAAGTATATATGTAGGTTTGATTTTACTGAACAACACTTGGGATGTAGGTTTGCATGTGTGTTCCAAAAAGGCAACCAGTAAAATTTGTAGGATGTCCATCCATGAAGTCACCTTTCTTTAAGAGTACACCACACGATTCTTAATGGATGGGTGACTTGTGTGGCAAAATAAAATTTTTGTTTTCTAGATTTGTAAGGGTGAAAATTCAATTTATTTTTTTATAATTTTTTCTTAGTCGTATGTTCTTATGTAAGATTTGATTCATGAAATTATTTTATTCTAATTTCATTATCATTTATTTTTACAAAGTAGATTTAATCTTTAGATCTTTCATTTATCATCTTGAATTAGATTCTGAGGTACAAAATTGACCCAAGTCATTTTTATGGTTACAAATATGAACTTCAAATTTTTTCATTCAATTTATTTTCATATTTGAACCTTGTCGTCTACCTCATATTGGTCATTGTGTGTTGACTTAATGTGCATTTCTGTTGATTTTTGTTCTATGTTGTTATTTATAAAGAAATGCAATCATTCATTTGAAATCATGCTATCAGATTGGAGAATTATTAAAGAGCATTGTCATAGAGCACTCATAGTGACAATATCGAAGCATAAATCACCTAAGGCATACTTACATGGTTGCTTGGTGTATTCAATCATTGTTTTAAAGTTGTTAAATTGGTTCATCTAGGGGCTTGACTAGTGAGAATATTACCCTCACTTGGTAGCTCTCAAATGTTGTTTGTAGACCAAACGTAATGAGTTGAGGTGAATCTTCACTAGTTATATGTTCCTTATTAGTTCACTTCCACTAGTTTAGGTTTGATTCATGAAATCATTTTATTCTAATCCCATCATCATTTATTTTTAGCAAGTAGTTTTAATCTTTAGATCTCTCATTTATCATTTTGAATTAGATTCATGGGTACAAAATGGACCCAAGTCATTTTCATGGTCATAAATATGAATTCTAAATTTTTTAATCCAATTTTCATATTTGAACCTTGTTGTCTACCTCCTAGCAGTCATTGTGCATTGATTTTTGTTCTTGGATGTTATATGTAAAGACATGCAACCATTCATTTGAAATTATGCTATCAAATTGTAGAGTTATTATATAGCACTCATAGCAACAATATCAAAGCATACATCATTTGTGGCATCCTTACATGGTTGCTTGGTGTATTCAATCATTATTTAAAGTTGTTAAATTAGTTCGCTTAGGGGCTTGACTAGGGAGAATATCACCCTCACTTAGTAGTTCTTAAATGTTGTCTATAGACATAGCTCCAATTTAGACACAAACATACTGAGTTGAAGTGAATCTACAATAGTCATCGTTCCTTATTAGTTCACTTCCGTTAGAGGTTTGATTCTATTTTTCAAGTAATTTCTCCATTCACAAAGATCAATTCCACATGTATAGATTGGAACCACAATAGAGAATTAGCCATTTTATAGATTCTAAGGCATTTATCTAACCAAGCCCTGAAATTCCAACACAATGGTGAATCATGACACCATCCATAGAATATTATATCTTAAGTATATCATATATTATTCATTTAAATTTTGCATTTAATTCTATTATCAATCCTAGCTCTTAAATTTGTGCTAATTACATGTATTCAATTATTTCATTTATTTAATTAGCTATATAATTTTTGTTAAGTTTGATTTATTAAATTACATTAATGGAATTTGACTTTTTTACATGACATAGATTTTGATCTTAAGGTTTGTCCCTTCTTTGTTAAGATTTTCTAGATCTTATTTTCTAATTTATAAATATTTTATATCAACTTTAATTAGGGTTCAAATCAACTCTCATTTGTGTTTGATTATTTTATCTTGATTAAAATTTGTATTATAGTTTCTTGTTATCTCTTTGAACCCTCTCATGTCCATGTTTACTATTAGAACGTTATCATGGTTGTTTTTAACCTCTTATAAATTGTTTTCCTATATCAATACACTTGATGATGATTATTGACATCTAAAAACGAGTAATGCATTTTCATCTTTCATGTCGTCACCTTCTCATTAATTCTTCTGTCCATATTAGTTAAATATTTTTGTGTTATTTAATTAAGCTAACATTTCCTCTATTAATTAAATAATTTTTAATTATATAATTAATTCATTATCCTTTTTCTTCCATCAATAATTAATTTTTAATCATTTAATTAATTCATCATTGTCCCTCCACTATTAATTAAATTATTTAATTATTTAATTAATTCATTTTTCGGTCTACTATAACTAAATAACTTTTATAAACTATTTAAATAGCTAATATATTGCTCTCAAAATTAAATAAATTTTAAATATTTATTTAATTTTCCCACCTCCAATAAATAAAATAAATATATTATTTATTTCTTCTCTGCATTCACACTCTATTTATCCTTCCACCTTGTCAATCCATGTGCTCATTATAGGTCCTACCATCTCTCAAATATTCTTATCCATTGATCTTTCAAAATAATCTCCACCATTGATCAAATGTTAAGTGAGGCATATAACTAAGGCCTTTACTCATTCATTTCTCCCTAGCTAGCACTCTTGTGATCAAGTATCCTATGTAATCTATTATCAAGCAAATATCTATCATTATCATTATCAAGCTATCTCTATCATCATCCATTGTCAGGTATCAAGTCTTCACAATATCATGATGATATCAATATTATGCTACAAAATCTAAGAGCAAATCCACATCAAGCATTCAATCAAGTATCAAGTAACAATGGTGAAATCTAAGGTTTTTGTTGTGGTATTATTGTTTATAGAGAAAAATTAAAACAAGTCAAGAGGAACTTAATTATGGAATGTCCCCATAGTTGCCCTCTTTAGAGGAAACTCAAAACATTCTACAGTCCTCTTCAAAGGCTATTATAGAATATTTTGATCGAGACCATATATTGGATGATATAAGATAATTTGAACATGATCCTAAAGGGATGAAAATGTTACAACTGGTCTTGATTACCATCTTCAATTAATAGCTCAAAATGGTGCCAAGATTCCCTCTCACCTTATCATAGATTTCACTACCTTGAGTCAAACCAATTATAATTAGTGTGCGCATTCCAAGTATGCCAATATCCAGCCTATTGACTCCACAATAAAATACCTCCAAGCTTCAATGGAGTTCATATATAGAGGCACATAACTAATTCACATCTAATCCATATCCTCCTATTGCAACTTTTATCCCTATGTCCACCTCTAGCATTTCAAGCATGTCCCTTCCACCAAATCCTTCTCTCATGAGCTATGCACAACATCCTTGCTCCAATTATTAACTAGCCCACATCAAACAACATCACAAATCATTTCACCACTAAGCTTAGGAAGAAGGAGTTGACTACTAAGCTTAAAAAAATTCAAATTCAAATTGCCAATGGGGACCTTTTTGAAGTGACCCACATTGCTAAAGAAGACTTGAGGGAGAATTGTAAAGATAATTTAAAGGAAGAATAATTTTTTTGAAAGAAAAATCAAGGATATAGTGGCTGGAGGGAGATAGGGATTTTGCCTTCTTCCATAAATATGCTCTTAGATAGAAAAAAAAAGAAACATTATCTTGTCCCTTCTTGATGATAATGGGCAAAAGATTACAAATGATACTCAAATTGGTATAATGGGTTTTGACTACTTCTACTAGGCCTATTTGGAATGTACCACGACCTGTAACCTTGGTATGGAAGAACAGTTGTTAATCTACTTACCTGGAACCCTGTCTCTGGAGGACAACACCTAACTCTTGGTCTTAATCACTAATGAAGAAGTTAGACTTGCCATATTTTCCATGGGGGCTTAAAAGGCCACAGAGCCAAATGGTTCCCCTGGCCTTTTTCCAAGATTTTTGGGATATTGTTGGTTATGACATCAATATGGCAATCAAAGATTTCTTTTGAATGAATAATATCCTAATGAAACTCAACAATTATTATATTGCTTTGGTTCCCAAAACTCATGATCCTACCAGCTTATCTAACACACTATCTATAAGATCTTCTCTAAAGTCCTTGTGAGTAGAATCAAACCCCTGCTTGGAATGTTGATTAATATGAATAAAAAAGGATTTGTCCATGGTCTCCAAATCTTGGATGCGACTATCTCTACACATGAAATTATGCACTTGATGGAAAGGTGCCTCCTCCTAGGTATGAATCTCAAACTTGATATTTCCAAGGCCTATGATAGGGTCAAATGGGACTTCCTCTTTAAAGTCCTCAAGAATCTAGGTTTTCAAGAGTGCTCGATCAGTCTACTAAGAGAATGTGTGACCACAATTAAGTACTCCATCCTTGTGAATTAGGTCCCAAGGGGTTTCTTTGGGATAGAGAGGGTTATCAAACAAGGGTCCCCTTACATTTTTATCATGCTAGTTGAGGTGCTAGGAAGGAACATTCTAAAACTTGTAGTCGATAGTAACATTAAGGTTATCAAAGTTGTGTCCACCATTTCTCCTTCTACTTTGCAACAATTTGTGGATGATAATATCTTGCTTGATGCGACTTCAATTGTGGAGGCTAGGAGTTGGAAGAAATGTTTGAACAACAATGCTAACATCTTGGGCCAGTGCATCAATTATGAAAAAAGCAAGATCTACTTCTTCAATACCACGACTTGCTTGAATGAAAAAATTAAAAACATTTTAGGTTGTCAATGTGAGCTGACTTCCTTGGAGTCTACTTGGGGTTTCCCCTTACCATTAAGGAGGTCACCCCTGTCTTCTGGAATTGTGTCTTGGAGCGGCTTCAAAAGAAATTGGCTAGTTGGAAGGGAAAACTCCTTATTAATGCTAGAAAATTACAAATTCTTGTCACATCTCTGCAAGGTATCCCAATTTATTTCCTCTCATTGTTCAAAATCCCTTTAAGAATGGCTGAAAATTTTGAGAAAATTCAGAGGAACTTCCCATGGTCTAGCATAGAGGAAAGGTAAAGATTATCTTTGGTTAGTTGGGATAAAGTTTGCCTTCCTAAAAAGTAGGGTGGGTTGGGTATAAGAAAATTCCACCGCCTAAACAAAGTTGTAATGTCTAATATTGGGTGAAATCTTACACTAAACAGTAATTGCTAGCGTACAATAATGAGTGTCAAATACCTTAATCATGATAAGTTTTATAGGGTTCTTTTTTTGTCTGTTTGGAATAATATTCTTAAGACCTATAGATTGATCTCTTTAGACCTTAAATGGAAGGTGGGGAATGGTAGTCTTATTCATTTTTGGGATGACAAATGGTTGTTCAACCAACCCCTTGCAACCCACCCCATTTATAAGGATCTCCAAGGCCTTGTAGAGGGCTTTTTTGGTCCCTCAGTGCCAGACTACCTATTGTATGGCAATTCTTGGAAGGATCTTTGAATGTACTATCAAAATAATGTTCACCTTCTTTAGAAAGCTTCTTTATTGTAATAGTATCTTCAAAGGATCAAGTTTCTCGTCTTTCCTATAGAGGATAAATTTGTCTAGACTAATTGTCCTAAAGGAAAGTTTTTGGTGAAATCTACATACAATATGCTATTAAATAAATAAAATACTTGTGTTTTTTGGGGGAGAGTCTGGACCTTTCAACTCCTTCTGAAGATTAATTTCTTTTGGTCAACAATGACGCATAACAAAACCCTAGGATAGGATAATCTAATCAAGTGGTTATTCCAACTTCCAAATAGATGTGTCCTTTGTAAGCAGGAAGAAGAAACAGTCCCACATCTCCTCTCATATTACACATTTTCCCATTACTTGTGGGGGTATGTGTTGCAAAAGATCTAGATCAATTAGACTATAAATAAATCGTTGCCTCTCCTAATCGATGATTAATTTAGCCCCTGTCACTGCCTCCTCATTAGAGAATTATGAAAGTAAATCCCTCCTCACCTTTATTGGATCCTATGGACATCGAAAGAAATAATCAGATCTTCGAGAAGGAGGAAAAGAGCTTGGAGAAGGCGTTCTCGATTTTCTTTAAGCTCCTTCTAAATAGTATCTTTGTTTCTCATTGGTCTTGCCCGACTTACCCCCACTTCCCTTGAAGCTAACATAGTGGCAAATTGGGGTCTACCCCAAACTTTCTTCAAGTTTGACGACTCTAAGAAGATTACCTGATTTAATACTAAATGGTTGTTTCCCACGAATGGTTGGTGCAAACTTAATTTTGATGAGGCAGCCTAGGGTAACCCATGTCCTATTGATGGGGGGGTAAGGCTGGATCCCCTTTAGGAGTGGTGGTAACCGGTTATGTGGGAAGCCTTGGTGTTAACTCTAATAATATGATAGAGGGTATGGCTCTTCATTGGTGGGTCAATATTTCCCCATCTATTGGTATTGGATACCTCCTCATTGAAGGGGATTCCGAACTAGTTATTTATGCTATTAGAGGTTCTACCAACCTAGGCTAGGCTTTGGAGGAAATTATTAAGGATATTTTTAAACTCATTTTGGGTCTTGAAATGTTCAAGTTTAAACATACCTATTGAGAAGGTAACAAGGTGGCCAATGCCATGGCAAGTATGTAAACAACTACTATGTCTTTAAGATGTTGGGAGAGCTTCATGTGCTTTCCTAAAAATGTGAAAAGACTCCTTTCTGAGAGTAGCACATTCATCATTTAAATGATGGTGTTTGGGGAGCCTGATACCCTTCTATACTTAGGATTGTGAGTAGGACGGGGTGGATCATTGTGAGTTGTAATTAGTTGGTTGTTAGTTATGGTTGTTTGAAATGGTTGTTGACTCAGACTTGGATTAATACGTGGTTACCCCATCACCATCAGTGTGTTGCTTGGTGGTGTGTTAGGTGAAAAAATGATGATGATAAACTATTGCAAAACCATAAAGACCTAAGAACATGGAAATCAACAAATTGAAGAAAAAATACCATTCACATGCCAAGTAGGGTTTGATCTCCATTGTCTCCTATCTCCATTGATCTTGTTTGATATATTTGCTCTTAAATTTTTGTATTGTGCACAAGAGCTCAACAAAGAACAAATTGTGGTTGTAAATTCGATTGATTGCATAAAGGTTGTTGGATTAGATTAAGATTGTGAAAGGATAAAGGAATCCTCTTATATAGAAGACACTTTAGGAAATGGATGGATAAGATTAAGAGGTGAAATAAATAAATGGTCAACTAGGATAAAAGGATAGGTAGAAGAAATAATAAAATAATAAAGGGGATAGGTAGAGGGAAATTAAGAGATAAATGACATGTGTCATGAAGAGAAAAAGCTAATGAATTAATTAAATAAATAAATATTTATTTAATTAAAATAGGAAGTGGGGTCAATTAAAATAAATACAATATTTATTTAATTTAGAGAAAAATAATTTAAATAAATAAAAATATTATTTAAATAAGGAAAGGCTAGAAGAGGATTAATGAATGAATTAATTAAATAAATAATCTATTTAACCAATAGAAGGTTTAGGATTAAATAATTAAATAAATAAAATATTTATTTAATTAAGCTAGGACAATTTTTGGTGTCTACAGGTGGCTCTTGTAGTTCACATGGCTTTCTTCTTGTTGGCCTACTTGTGTGGCACTTATGAATCTATGGTTATCTCTTTAACCACACTATGATGCTTGGTGGGTCGTTTTGCTGACGTGGGGTTCTCTTTGCTAGCCAACCATCGTCAAACTCATGACTTAGTAGTGCAAAAATCTAGTGGCCCACCTATGCAATGATGACATTTGTACTTAATATAACCTCAAAGAGATTCAAAATATTAATAATATTTACATTTGCAAAACCTCATTATTTTTTAACAAAGTGACAGTGATTGTTGGTGTGCAACTCTCCCTCCTCCATCTCATAATTTGTACCTCTAGCTTTGTGTGACATGATTGGAAATTTATGAGGATGGTGCCTAGTAATAGTACTTATTAAAATGACACAAATCCCAATAATTTAATCGTACTTTAGATCTTTCCTATTTGTTATCATCTTTTTGGTCTTTATTGTGTTGGCAAAGAGTTTCTATGTTTGTGTTCTTAGCTACCGGTTTCAAAATGGGAAGTGATAGAGTTTGTATTAAACACATTACTTGTGATGAGGGTCAATGCAAGAAGTTGAGTCAAGTGTTTTCCTTGATTTTTAGGTTTTGTCTCATTTGAGCTTCAATTTTGAAACACTTGGAGATTGAATCTTGGAAAAAGTCAGTAATATAAAAGATATCCCTCTGAGTCTAATTTCCAAAGATGTAATTTATTTTAATACCCACATAATAAAAAATAACTTTTTGAATGGAGTTCTAAAAACTATGTTTTAAAAATGTATGTTTCGGGACCATACCATGCATGTGTACGACCCACACTTTTTGACACAATTAAAATTATTTTCTCAAACCGTTTTGGGAAATGGTTTGTAACACACTGAACATTGATGAGCATATTTTTCTATATTTTTTTTTAAATATTTTTTTTTAAATTAATTTTTCAATGACCGTAATTATCTTTCTAAAAATTTGACGTGTATGGCCCATAATTTGACATAAACTTAACATTTTTTTATTTTCTTTAAATAGAAAAGAATTTGTGTAGATTGATGACATATAATTTTTTTTTTCAAAATTCATTAAAATAAAAAAGTTATTAAATTAACAAAATTAGTTAATATTTCAAGTTTATGGACCCGATTTAGTATAAATTAAATGAAAAATAGTTAAAATAATCAATTTTTAAAAAACATCACATATTTAGAATCTAGAAAGTATAATCTGAAATGGGTTTTAATTTCGTATAAAAATTCTCTAATTAGAGGCACGTAAACTATTTCTGAAGTTCATATTTGTGCTTTCGTTCATAGATATTTGAATTTGCAAGTTCATGTCTCAAGTGTGGCCATCCCAGGCCTATCCCGAACCTAATCTTGAGGCAAGTGGCAGGTTATGGAATCAAGTTCCACAGAATGGGCCCCCATTTTGAAAACGGGGGCCCGTTCCTTTTTTAACCGTTGGTTTTCGAAAAAGAAGGGTAAAATCGGATTTAAAAACGAGACCCCATTTCATTTTCAAGAGGGCCCCTATTTGAGAACAAAACGGGGGCCCGTTTAGTTTCACCTCAGGCCCTCATTGAAAACGGGGGCCCGTTCCTTTTTTAACCATTGGTTTTTGAAAAAAATGGGTAAAATCAGATTTAAAAACGGGACCCCATTTTATTTTCAAGAGGGCCCCATTTGAGAACAAAATGGGGGCCCATTTAGTTTCACCTCGGGCCCTCGTTACTTTTTGCCTCAGGGACCTGAAGCAAAAATGGGCCCCCGTTTCTAAGAGCATGTTTTCCAATGCGCGAACTTCCACCGATTTGTGACCCATTACCTTGCACTTACCCATGAGTTCAAAGGGATGCTACGATTTGGCATATTTTCTCTAAATGTGGGGTGTACCATTTTCTGGAATACCTTAATGGGTGTGTTGAATGTTTGTTAATTCAATTTTTGAGCTCTTGGGACAATCAGAGGGTGAGGGCTGGTAGAATTTCCTTTTAATCAATGAAGATGCCATTGTGAAGGTGACTGGTATGTCCAACAAGGGTAGGATATGGAAGAATAGAGTATAGTTTCAATAACGACAACCTATCCCTTTTCTTCAAAGAGGGAGAAAGACCCATAAAACTCCATGGAGGGTTTGATAGATAGAAGTTGTCAAAATCATGGGTCTCGGTATGTTTAATACTTGTGAAGTTTTTCACGCTTGAAGGAAGGTTTAAAGTTAATTACTTATATCAATTTTTTGTTGCTTACTCATTTTCACCATAATTTCACAATTAGCTTTCCTTTCTTCATATTAGCTTCTTTGAAAAACTCTATCAAAGATGAGGTCAAAATGGCTAAAATCTCTAAGAGGAAACCCATTTCTCTTCACCAGGGGCTTATCTTTTGTTTATAGCATTTCCATTTGGCCTTTTGTTCACCTAAGCCAATTGTCGTTGTTGAGGACTCCCCGCATTTTGAATCCCTTTTGGCTACTACTATTTTGGATTCCTCTGATAACCCTAAGAGTAAGAAGAAGTGTATCCAACATCCTTGTACTAGTAAAGCCTCCCCCTCTGAAAGCAATTTGATCACTAAAGCTCCTTCTCAACTTGCCACCCCACTACCTCTAGGCTGCTTACCCCTCATGGAAAAAAGTATGCTCACAGAGCTCCCATACTATGCACAACCTGGTTTTTCAAGGTCTTTGTGACCTTAAATAAAGTGCATCTTTTAAAATTTTGGGTAAAAGGGGAAAATTGAAACAAAAAATTCCCCTTGCTAAAAAAGTATTGAAAATTTTGACTCAATTGAGGATTGAGGAGATTGATACTGAGGAGGAAGCAACTCAAAATAACAAGGATGGAGAGACTAAGGATGTTTGTGGTTCTAACCCCAGGAGATCAAATAGACTTGTGGGATGGCCCATGGCTAAAGACAAGGAGGTAGTGAATGTTGATGGTAATGAGAAGTTTGAGACAAAGGAGGATTATAAAGAAACTGGGGAGGATAGAGAAAGCTCAAGGAATCCTATAAGCAAGAACTCTCCTGACTCGAACAACACGAAGACTGCCCCAATGAACTTGTCTGGAGATGCCCACTTGGTTGGTGATGTTGCTACAATTGAATTCTTGATGCTTAAGGTTAAGGTGTCAGACCTAGAAAAGAAGTTGTCATTGAGCAGCTCCACTACACTTTGTTTGTTGCACAACAAGGAGCTTGGTAAAGATGGCGACAAGGATGAGAATTATAAGGACCTATTCAAGTTCCTCATTGAAGATGATGGTGATCTCTTTGCTTAGCCCCTCAATGCTTATTTTTGGGGTTTTTTTTAGTCTCTTTGTTTAATAATTTTAATCTTGTTGGTTAATTACTCTATAGACTGTTTTTTATATTAAGACTGCTTAATATTGTTTATATGCTATTTATGTGTTATTACTAGCTTTTTGTTCTACTTAAGCTACATTTGGATTGTTTTGTTAATAAGATCAACACCTTTGTTTTGCCACTTTTAATATAAAAATATATATCTAATTACTAATGTATGATAACAATAAATTTAAAAATTAATATATAAAACCTATCACATTATAAATGTGATGAAAATGGTTTCTTTTCATTAAATTATCTATAATGATTAAAAAAGTTCTTTCAATCAATAAATAATTAACCTAGATATGCCAATTGAGATTGATCTTTTGTTTAGAAAATTAAATGCTCATATAAATATTGATATAGGAGCCTTTATCTAAGTGTTAGGAGTCGATTTATTATTATTATTATTATTTTTTAATTTATTAATAACTCATGAATATGATTGAGTAATGAAAATGGTCACTCCAACAATTGTGGAAATGATCCCCAAAAATGTAGATTTAATTGTTATATGGGGAGATCTAGTCAATGTTTGTACTTTGAAACTTGTTTTCCCACTCTTATGAAGTTTGAATTTGCACATGGATATCATGTGTTTATAAACACTTTTAGGAAATTATTTGAATTGTGAAGGTTAAGTTCTCCTCGACCATATTCCTAGTGGACTAACTATATGGCTATAAGTGAAAGGTTTAGAGATAAAAACATGTGTGCAAAAACCTAGGATGACATACCTTTGTAATTCTCTAATAAATTTTGCTAGATACTCTCATGAATGTTTTATTGATAAAACCTCATCATGCTTCTTGAAAATACCTTGATTGTTCTTGATATTTTCAAATGATTGAATGCATGTCTTTAAATACAACCATTGAGCCCACAAATGAACCAAATATGCACTTTAAGCTGATTCATAATGACTAATCAAGTGGTTAAAGACATGGTCTTTACATAGTCCATAACATAAATTATAGATCTCCCAATAGACACTCGTGTATAGCTATTTCTTATAACCGATGCAAACAAGCTATACATAGTTGTCTACTAGAACCTCTACAATTCAGTTGAGTGGTTGACAAGTTGATAACTTTGAGTCTTGAATTTTAAAATTTTGGGGATTGTCAATGAGCCTTTGGTCCTACTGGTGAAGTTGAATGGTTATGAATAAGCCCACTTAGGATCAAGTTTTGCTAAGTGTAGAGCCTCAATACCATAAGGGGTGAGACTGAGATTGTGCCTAGAGCCACTTTAACATAATCAATACCCATTAGTCCTTGGCTCTCAATTGAAGTGGTTTTAGCCTTAGGTTTGTGCCTCTATATTAGATTAGCTAAACAATTAGATGGGTTTGATATAAAAACTCTAACAACAAAAAAACTCAAACACCAAACTTACAACTGTAAAATCAATTTAAAAAAAATTAACGATAAATAATAAATTTAAAAAATACTATAATATTTCAAAAATCAATGATTAAAAATATCAAAATATATGATATTGTAAATCGAATTTACACAAAAATATATCAATTATTAACCACCCAAAAGTACCCTTTCCCATATCACTAATGACTAGGAAGACTCAACTAATAATAATATATTCCACTTCACATAAATGTGATGATGAAGAATAGGTTTAAATTAAAATGATTATAGGGAGTATTCAATGAATTTGACCTCCTTATTATTATTTAATTTTCCAATGATAAAATTTCAAGCCATTAAAGCGGGAGGGTCTTCATTAATACTTTTTAGTTATATTTTTAGATGGTCATTGTCTTGTGGGGATAAGATCAATTGTATTTCATATTTGTGGGGGAATAATTTCATCATTATTATTTTAAACAAACGTGATAACCCCAAAGTTCTCCAACATGGAAGTGGACATTTTAAACTAGAGAATCTAAGCCTTCTATTATTATTTAATAACTATGCATATTTATAGGATGTGATAGTACATTTATAGGATACATATATATATATATTTTGATTCAATAACAAGTAGTTATAAAGTTGTGAGAAACAAAAGTATTAATTTAAGACAAACCAAAAGTTAATATATATTTAAAGTTTATATATATGTAATTTAGGAAGTATAATATTTAAAATATGTTTTTTTTAACATAATTAAATGTCAAAGGTAATGAAGACATATTGAGTTACATGTTGATTTTTTAATGTTTTATAGAAGAATTAAGTTGAAAGTAGAAGTGATTGTTGAGATTATGTTTTAAATTATATGTTTGTATGATAAAATATTTGTTTAAAAAAGTGCTAAGTATTTATGAACTTTGAATGTCATTTCAATCTGGAGAGTTGTACGGTTCTTTAAAGGAATATAAGATTCTCATTGAGTTTCGTGATAGGGAGAGCTTCTGAATATAAAATGGTTTTCAGTCCGTGAAAAAATGATTATGTCTTATTGCAATGTTGGTGGGAAAAATTCGCAAACTTGATATAATACAGTTCTTAAGTTATAAAGTCGCTTGAGCCTAGTGTAACTTAAATGTCACATGATTCAATCATCAATACAGAACTATCAATTTTAATGTTGAAGCTTAGAGGAAATAGATTCTCGTAGCCCTAATCACTTAGATTAAATGTGTTATTTAAATCTCATATCTTCAATTTTTTTATTTATCTTCCTCTAGTATGATTTTTAGTAATGTTCTCCAACTTGTAAAAAGATGAGTTTGAAAGCACACGTGGAGGCAATTTATATTATTTTAAAAATATTTATTGAAGTTCAAGCATCCAAGTTATTCACGCTAGTTTTATTTATGTCTCTAAGATAGTCAAATCTAGATTTTATAATTGTTCCTCTCATGGGTTTGTTGACTTGTTAGTTTGTGGTTTTTTCTTTTTTGAGGCTATATGTTTGCTTTTGATCTTGGTTTTGTTGATTTAACTTTGGGTAATATGAACCCATGCTACCTACTTTTTAAAGGATTTGATTGTACACTTTAGAATATTTATTTTAATATCATTTTTCTTATAAAAATTTAGATTCCAAAATATTTTAGAAAACAATCATCCCATTATAAATGGAAGTCTTTTTAGAACAATTCAATTTGCTCCCACCAATTTTTTTTTTTTTTAAGACTATTATTACATATGAACAAAACTTATGCATGCCTTATTGCAATGTTGGTGGGAAAAATTCTCAAACTTGAAAAAATATTGACTTTAAGCTATAAAATTATTTGAACCTAGTCTAACTTAAACGTCACATTATTCAATCATCAATACAAAACTATGATTTATTAAATGTGTTATAGCTCTAATCACTCAGATTAAATGTGCTATGCAAATATTATATCTTCAATATTCCTATTTATCTTCTTCTACTATCTTGATAATTTTAGTAATGTTCTCCAGCTTTAAAAATATGTTCAAGCATCTTAGTTATTTACACTAGTTTTATTTGCGCCTCTAAGATAGTCAAAACTAGACTTCATGATTGTTTCTCTTGTGGGGTTGGTGACATGTTTAGTTTGTGGTTTTTTCTTTTTTGGGGGGACCACGTGTTTGCATTTGATCTAGATTTGGTTGGTTCAACTTTGGGTCATGAACCCATGCTACCTACTTTTAAAGGATTCGATTGTACGCTTTAGCATATATATTAAAAAATTAGATTCTAAAATATTTTTTAAGAAAACTTTTCTATTATAAATTGAAGTCCTTTTAGAACAATTCAAATTTGCTCCCACCAGCATAAATACTTTTTTGAAGATCATCATTATATATGAACTTCATGATTTTTTTACTTTAGTTATCTACTAAGCAAATTAAATTAAAACACTTCACTTAAAATAAAATATAATTTAAAAATAATTTATAAAAATTATGAATTAGATTCTATATGAAAAATAATTTAAAAGATATTCTACAACACATTATTAAAATTAATTACATTTTAATAAAAGCAACTAAATAAAATGTATATAGATATTATAAGAGTGACTCAATAAATAATATTATAAATCAATGTTATGTACATTTTAACAATGCAAACATTATTCAATAATACTTTTGAATATAAATTATGTTCATTTTTTCGTATTAGCATTTCATACCACATTTCATGATAAGAAATAAACAAAATACAAAAAATAATAAAATGACTGATTTAGATAATTTTTTATTTTAAATATTACACTTATTACTATACATACTCCTATTGTTATTTTACTTTACTTGAAATGTCTTGAACACTCCCATTGTATGCTTGTGATTCATTTCCTTTTACACAAACTTATCCTCTCTTATATTATTTTATAGATGGACTTGGAAAACATATTTGCATAGTCCAAATGTTATAAAATTATGAAATTGTTATAGTCAAATTAAGTTTTACTTAATTTTGAGTTATTTTAATGAAAATATTTTAATCTAATAATAACATATTGACAAGTGATATATTATTTTATTTATTTTGGCTTGTGGCTTAACTCTTACCTATGTCCATTTAATCTTTATTTGCACTAATTTATATAAATTCACCCTTTATCTATTATGATTTCACTCTTATTTATGCTTATTTTCATACATTTATACGCCACTTCAAGATTATCATATTATCTCCCTAGTTCATTTCCATATTATGTGAGATTGATTTGATTCAATCTTAGGGTATCTAATAATGACTTTGAAATTCAGATATATTTAAATTCAAGTTCTAAATCACTTGCTCCTTTATACTAATCATTATGAGCTAAGAGAACATATTCACGTATTGTGTCAACAAGCTTATTCATGACATCTCTAGATACCAAAAGGCAAAGACATTTTCAAGAGTACATTTTCATATATCTTTCGTGCACAACATAAATTAAATTTGTGAAACAAATTAAATTTGTGATACTCAAATTTAAAAATAAAAAAAATAAAAAAAAGATAATTAGACTAAAAAGTTAATATTTAAACAATACTAACTTTATTTTATACAAATTCAAAATAAATAATCTAACTCTAATTTTTTTTTTTACGTTTATTAGAATTATCTAGCCTAATTCTTATTTCAATTAACAATTTAATTATTTTATTTTATTTAATTAATTAACCTTTATAATCAATATAATAATTTCATTCCTTCACAAAAATTGAAGTCCTTTTTTTTCCTTAAAAAGCCCCTTTCTTTATTATAGTAAAAAATTCTATGTGAAACGAAGGTTCTAAGTACCACATGCTTCTAACTTATGAGTTGTTGGAGCTTTATTTAGTGGACGTATTTCATTAAGATTGGAATTAGAGATGATATAAACATATATTAAGATAGGTTATTTCAACCAACTTTAGTATGTTAGATGTTAAGCTATAAAGGGATCTTTCTATTAGTGTTTATTTTCTTTTGAATTTGTTTATTTTTCATTTAAATTTCAAATTATCATATATAAATTTTGATAATATAATTAAAATGTGTTAATTAAGATTGTCATTGGATGTGTTAAATTGAAAAAAAAAATTATTAGGATTGATGTCACTTGCGGTGTGAGTTTTAATTAATGTGGTGTTATAATTAAATACTTTTAATATGCTATCTAAGATTGAAATATAGATAAAAAAGTTGAGACTATTGATTCTTGAAATCTAAATATCTAGAATAGAAACATGGAAGATATTATGCCTTTCGAGTGGCATGATTATGTCAATTTTCATGATCATTTCCACAACATAAATAAATCTTCATTATTATGGAATATTCTCACCTAGTGATATTTGAGGCAAGGAAAACTATGGTTGTGCTACATAACACCTTGGGGACTGATATGCAAGGTCAATGTTTAAGAATTCCTTTCACCTTAGTCAAGATTCATGTTTGAGTTTACAATAAAAGATAGATAAGTATGTGGCAATGAAATAATGCTGAGTCAAGAAAAAAATGGAAGAGTTGCAGAGAGAGGACAAGGAAGATAACAATGGAGAAAAACTTGCTTAGGATGGAGAAGGAATCAAAGGAGAGGAATAATTTTTTTGTGACAAGGATGATCATAAGGGTCTCCAAACCATTAATGTTTCTGAATAAATTTCAATTGATAGGAGACTCATGGAGCACTTGGCGATTATATGTAGTGTTATAGGCCCAAAGATGAATAGAGAAAATATAAAAAAATTGGGCGAAGGATTCCTGGAAAGTAGATTTCACTTTGAAATTCTTGCCCAAAGGTTTCTTTGTAGCAATTTTCTTAAATGTAGAAGAGCGGCAATATTTTTTGGAGAAAGGGTTATGGTCCATACATGAATCCCTGATTTATATGTAGAGATGGTGTTCCAATTTTAATCTTGCATCTCTAAATCCATATGATTCTACAAAATGGATTAGATTGTACGATCTCCTAATAGAGTATTGGACAAAAGAATGTTTGGAAAAGAGAGGAATATCGTTGTGTAGTGTCCCTTCTAGATTTACATTTTGATTCATGATTCAATAGACTTATCTAGACTTATGATGATATTTTGATGATGGTTATGGCTTTATTCCTATGCAGTAGACATTTATGATGCAATATGAACATATGATATATTGATGACTTTTGATGATCTATGTGATGGGTGACATGTTAGGATTACTTGATGGATGATATTTCTTGATAGACATATGTATTCGAGATTCTTATGTGATTTATATGATTTCATGATATATGATGATGATACTAATCCTACTTCATGAGGATGATTTTATGAGATGTGTTTGTATTGGGCGACTATCTTCGTGAAAGGGACGATGCCTTATCACTCATTGCAAGCATGATAAGGTGTTGCGATTCTGTTTCACTTGCCTACTACTATGATGTTGCATATATATATATGCTCTATTGTATTTATCGGTGGATGCAGGTTTGCAGGTACCGGACATCGACTCCACCTGGTCTCACAGGTCTGAACATGTCCTAATCCCAATGGCAGTTGTTGGAGATGACTTGGTTTTCCCTCACCTACTCATGATCTAGTATGCTCACCCTATCAGTCTTGTCGGTTGTAAGTGTTGTCCAGTCTTGAGTCGGTATCTCGTTTTATCTATGCGCAGTTGGTTATGTGTGTGTATGGTTTATCTTGGATTGGATTAATTATCCTACGGTTGGATAATGTTTGTTTAATTAACAAATTAATGTTTTTAAAATTAATTAATTAATGTTGTGTAATAAAGTTATAATTAATTAATTAATTAATAGATATTTGATTTATTATTATTGAATTTATTTATATTTGATTTATTAATTAATTATTTTTGTTTGAATTTAATTGATTATTATTTATTAATTGGTTTATCGGTTATTACTTCATTTAATTTTTTTTATCCTTTGGTTTATTGATGATTGGTTTATTTTTATTTATTTTAGATATTGTTAAAAGGCTGATTTTATTATTATTAATAATAAAAGTATAAGCCTATTTCTTTTCTTACACTCTAAATAATAACAATATAATTATTATTGCTTTTACTATGTAGGGAAATGTAAAAATAAAATAGATTTGCTTTTACCTACCCTCTTATTAGATTGGGTGAAATTGAAATTGTTGGTAGGAAACATATTAAATATTCTACCTTGGAACTATACAAGGTAGGTAGGAAATATTGTTTTATGAATTTTTTTGATTGGTTGAGAGTTTTTGTCGGAAACCTTTTTATTTGGCTTCCTAAAGTTGTTTGGGGATTACCAGCGAGGACCTATTTTGGATTTTGGATTTGTGTTTTTTATTTGGATTGAATATTTTGGAGTGGTTTTGGATTATACATTTCTTCCTCTTCGATTCGACTCTTTTGGATTGCGATTTGGAGGTCGGTGGATTTTTAGTTTTTACATTCTTGTTTACAGTGAATGCTTCCTTCCTGTGAAAATGTGTTTGTTGTGTCTACAACTCAAAGATTGATTGAGAATTAGTCTATTTTGGTTTGATAGGGGGAATGGTTAGTTTTGTAGGGAAAGATTGTTTAGATTCTTCCTTGTGAATTGTTGTTGTGGATTCCGTCTATGAAATTCTTCTGGGTATGTTTTCCAGAAATGTTATACTGTTAAAATATAAAATGGATTCTGTGCATTTGAATTTTATTGTTCTTGTATGTTTTCAGAGAGTTTCATGGTGGTTTTGAATACCTGTTTGTGTAAGTTCTCTTGTGAACTCCTTGTTGGGATAGGAGTTGTTTCTCTTAGGGTCGAATGTGCTAGCTGCATTGTAAGAGTTCCTGAAGCTCACAAAGAGTGTCCATGTCATGTTCAAACATTTATAACTTATTTGGAATGTCTTATAAATTTTTTGGTTTAGTTCATTTGGCCTATACATAGATTGGGCTTCCTCCTTTTCTCTTTGAATAAAAAATACAGTTTTAGCCAAAACGCTTACCCATTGAGTTGCAAACTCTTTCCTGAGAGTTTAATTTGATTCATAATCCATGTGTACACCCCTTCCAATACTTATCCAACCTCTTGGTCATGCCCTTGGGGTCATTTTTGCCTTCTGAGTCAATCTGGGCAGCTACTTTACCTTCAAGATCCCTCAAACTTGTGATTTTGCACACTTTAACAAAACACCAACAAACCAACTAGAAATGCCACCATACTAACCAGAAAAGCCACCCTATCTACTAGGAATTCTACTATGCATACCATAAACATCATTATTCAGACCCAAAGAGTTGACAAACTGATTAGGAGAGCTAACCTACAGACTAAGAAAGTTGACCTATGGACCTAGAACGCTGACTAATGGACCAGAAATGCTATGATAGGTACCAAAAATACTACCCTATAAACCAGGAATGCCACTGTGCATACCAAGAGAGCTAAATTGGTCCAGAATGCCCAGAAAGGTTAATTTTGGTGTTGTAAAGCCCTAGTTTAGATTGTGTGATTTTTCTAGAGGCATGAAAAGTATGTGTTGAGTAATTTTTATTGGTTCATGATGTTATATGATGTTTCATGATGTATTTTGTGCTCCAGTATGTGGGATCATGCTCTACCGTTGAGGAGTTTCCTTATGCAAACGTTTGCTCTAGCAAGAGGTTCTTGCCTTGTTGTTTGAGGATTGTTTCTATGACTCCAGTGGGATGATTTGTACCTTGTCATTGAGGATTTACAATAGTTTATGATGTGCTTATGTTTCATGTTCTTGCTTTGGTACTATGCCTATGACGTATTTGTGAAGGCCTTATGCTTGTAATGGTTCATAT
Organism: Cryptomeria japonica; assembly: GCF_030272615.1. Classification (NCBI taxonomy): domain Eukaryota; kingdom Viridiplantae; phylum Streptophyta; class Pinopsida; order Cupressales; family Cupressaceae; genus Cryptomeria; species Cryptomeria japonica. The sequence continues at coordinate 539,883,536 of NC_081408.1, forward strand.
GTGCAGTATGCGCTCAGTGATGTTATGTGTTCTCGAAGACCTCTTTGTGAGTATTCTTTCATGTGTTGTGATGTCATTTTATGTATTACCCTATGGCTTATCATGCGATTAGGGGGAGTGGGATTCCTTGTGATGACTGGGGTCACGTGAGTTAGGTTGCTTGACACTCAGACCGTCAAGGCACAATGGGAGTTTTCCTCTTTATAATTCAACCGATAACTTGTAATAATTGATTGGATTTAGGTTTCTCCTAATAAGACAATTCTATATGGTTGGGCCATATGATATGGAAAGCTAATCTCCCTTGTACTCACATAGGTTGAGATGGATCCACATGTTTGTTAAGGGATTGTTTTTACCCTTCTTTTGTGAGGGTAGCTTGTATGACTATTAGGAGTATGGATTGCTCTTCTTTGTGAGGATGGCATACATGTCTACTATGGGTGCATAATTACCTTCTTTGTGAGGCTATCACGTAGGAGCGTGACTATTAAGGATGGCCATATTCTCTTCTATATGAGGACAACATGTGATAACACTTCATTCCTACATGTGACCATGTCCATATGCCATGATTTTATGGTACGCCTCTGGAAGAGTCTATTGTTGATTTCAGCCTTGTGAAGCTATGTGATTATTGTTATGTTGAGTTCATTATGTGCAATGTTGAGTCCCATGGTTCTTAAGTGTCATCCTAGGTCATGAGTGAGTGTTGGAACCCCTTGTCATCTCCTAGTACGGTGGGGGGGGGGGGGGGTTTCCTATTTGGTTCCACATGGTTGGGTGGTTTGATGCCTTCTCCCATTGGGATATCCTTCATTGGAGTTGCGTGTGTGGATGTGGATTCTATTGCTCTTCATTATGTGAGAAGACTTGCAGCTAATTCTATGTATTGTATTACTCATGTATTCTTGATGGCATTGTACTATGGAAAGGATCATGTACCTTGTAAAAGTGAATCTATGTAATGTGACATTGTAAGACTAGAAATTGTATGTAATAAATTGGTATTCTTGAATGTGATACGAGTTGTCCTATTGTATGTTTAAATAAGCTGATGTATGATTCTTAGATGGAATATGTACTTTGATTAGATATCATGGATGCATGATAATGTTATGGTATAAGGAAGTAATCCTAATGTTATGGTATAAGGAAGTAATCCTAATGTTATGCATAATATTCCTAGATCTAAGGTAGTCTTAATGGAAGTAATGTTTGACTATGGAATTAGTATCATGATGTTAGGAAGGACATGTGTTAGCTTTATGATGATAGAATGAATGCATTATATGGATTTTGGAACACTTGGTATTGGTGCTTAAAAGAACCTAGACTAAAGGATGTTACTCTTAAGTAGTGATGTTGAGATACACTAGGGGAAAGATGATATAATATGTTATTCCGCTTGCGTAAATTGTGTTATGATGTGTTATGAAATGTGGTAATTAAGAATAAGATGCAATTTTTAATGATGCATTTGGTAGATGATGTATATGATATGCATTAGATGGATGTTATAAACATATGTGTTATTTAGTAGATGTGCTTTAAATTTTTTTATCTCTATTTGTAGGTAGATTAAGTGTATTTCTCTAGGGTATTCTGGCGGGCATTACATCTGGTATCAAAGCCCATGTTCATACACTGGGTACTCTGGTTTCACATGAGCCCATTGTGCATGTTGGCACTTAGCATGGGGTAGCCCAGTGGTTTATCCCTGCTTGTTATGTTATTTGCATTAGTTGCTTTAGCAATAGCTTATGGTTCTTTTGCATCTTGCTTATACGAGATGCCTGCTAGACGTAGAGGTCATGGACGTGGTCACCGAGGTCACATGGGTACTCGTAGGAACCCTCACCCTGATGTTTCTAAGGAGTCACATCATGAGGAGCAGCAATAGGAGCAACCTGGAGGTGATGCGGTTCCACAGTTGGTCACGGCATTGCAGAATCTTGTTGATCAATTAGGACCAGGTCAGGAGGGGAATTGTCAGGAGGAGTCCCATCATTCTCATCTTCGAGAGAGGGAGCATTCACGTTCACCACCTAGGAGAGTGGAGATGGATCCAGATGCTAATGCAGCTAGCCACACGAGAGATCTCTTGCGAGCTCATCCTCCTACCTTCGATGGTCTCAAGAGTGGCATGGAGGCGGAGACATGGTTGCTAGATTTGGATAGGTGTTTTTCTATGTACCCATATAATAGTAACACCAAGGCAAGATGTGCGATCATGCATCTTCATGATTTTGCTTCGACATGGTGGCAGACAGACGAGCATAAGATGCATATTGATATTGCTACTATTTCATGGGAGATATTTATGGAGCGTTTTCATGCTCGTTTCCTATCGGACCACTAAAGGCAGAGTAAGGCCGATGAGTTTCATGACTTGAGGTAGAAGAGTTTGTCAGTTGAGAAGTACGAGTGGAGGTTCTTTGAGCTTAAGCCGTATGCTGGGATAGATGATGATGAGCCGATGTTGATTCAACACTTTGTTAGAGGTCTCAGTGACCACATTAGTGGTGAGGTTTGGATGCATGAGCCTAAGTCATTGGAGTTAGCTGTAGAGAAGGTGTGATTGGTAGAGGAGAACCTGACTTTATCATCAGGACGTGCGTTGAGTGTGCAGTCATTTAGTGCTCCATTCTCAGTTGTGAGGAGTGCATAGTCGCAGTCATTGAGTGTTGCTAGGAGTCATCCCTCTTCCTTTCGTAGTGATCCACGCTATCAAAAGAAGTATCCTCAAAATTAGAATTTTTCATGCGGTTCGAGATCTCAACAAGATAGAGACCCTGGTAGGCAGCATGATAGACAATCAACTCCTTCTCAACCAACTTGTTGTTTTCAGCAGTCCAGTGCACCTCCAGAGGCTCGGGGAGTCACTAGAGGGAGTTGCTTCACTTGTGAGCAACTTGGTCATTATGCATCTCATTGTCCTTAGAGATCCACACAAAATGTCACGAAAAATACCAGCAGCTTCTGAGCCTACAGTAGGCAACGCAGGGAGATCCCATCGGGTGTTTGGGGCGGTTGATAACCATCAGGCCGAGCACAAGGCTACAATTGTTGAGACTATAGGTGAGATAGGTGGTATCTCTTGCTCTGTGCTATTTGATTCAGGTGCTTATGATTCTTTCATTTCTCCTTCAGTAGTAGAGAGATGTGGGCTTGTTATGGCAAAGCAAGGTGATAGGTGGCAAGTTGAGCTTGTTATGGGATCCAAGGTGGCAGTTGATTCCATGGTGCGTGGTTGTGAGTTGGATTTGGGAGTTTGCACCACCTTAGTAGATCTTCGTGTTCTTTATTTGGGATCTTATGGAGTTGTGATAGGTATGGATTGGCTTGAGTCTCATTAGGATAGTATTGATTGTCGTGGCAAGAGAGTGAAGTGTTTCAATGATAGTGGGAGGAGTGTGGAGATAGTAGGAGTTCAGAGACCTATTTCCCTTCGCATGAATTCTGCTATGCAACTAAAGTGATGTGCACGACAAGGATGTCATTTATTTGCTATTAGAATGAATGAGTTGGATGAGAAAGGGAATTGTGATGATCTCCTTTGTCAACATCCCATTCTTTAGGAGTTTGCATGTCTTTCCTAGTGAGTTTCCAAGTTTGTCGCCGAAGTGCGACATCCATTTTTGGATAGACTTGGTTCTAGGTGCAGAGCCCATATCGAGGGCTCCTTATCGGATGACTACTCAGGAGTTGAGTGAGTTGAGGTTGTAGCTCGAGGAGTTATTAACTAAGGGATTCATTCGCCCTAGTGTCTCACCACGGGGTGTGCTAGTATTGTTTGTGAAGAAGGATGGATCTCTTAGTCTATGCATTGATTACACTTGTAGCTTAATAAGGTGACATTGAAGAACCAATATCCCTTACCCAAGATTGATGATTTGTTTGATCAGATTAAGGATGCAAAGGTCTTCTCCAAGATAGACCTTAAGTCAGGGTATCACCAGCTGAGGATTCAGGATGAGCATAAGTTGTTAGGAAGTAAGAAATGTTTGGTGAAAGTGGGAATTATCGTGATGAAGTTTTGTGTGATATTATGCCTATGGATATTTGTCACCTTTTGTTGGGTGGACCTTGGCAGTTTGATAGACATGCAATACATGATGGGAGAAAGAACATATACACCATTGTAGTGAATGGGATGAAACAAACCTTGTTACCCTTGGAGGAGCCTTTGAAGAGTGAAGTCTGTACAAATGCTAGAATCTGTTTGGTGGATGGAAGGAAATTCTTGGATGGAATGAGACATTAAGATGTGTGTTTTTCTTTATTTCCTAAGAAGACTGAGAACCTAGAACATGAAGAAGAAAAACCTAAGGAGATAAAAGAATTGCTGACAGAATATGATGACATCATTTAAGATAATGTGCCTAATGGATTACCACCTGTGAGGAGTATTAGTCATTGCATGGACCTGATTCCCAGAGCTAGTTTGCCTAACAAAGCTACACATCGGATGACATTGACAGAAAATGAGGAGTTGAATAAACAAGTGTAGGAGCTATTGAAGAAAGGTTTGATAAGAGATAGTTTGAGTCCCTGTGCAGTACCAACAATATTAGCACCTAAGAAGAATGGAGAATGGAGGATGTATATTGATTCCAAAGCAATAAACAAGATCATAATGAAGTACTGGTTTCCTTTACTGAGGATGGATGACATAATGGATTGTTTGAGTGGAGCCAAATACTACACAAAGATAGACCTGAAGAGTGGATATCATCATATCAGAATCAAAGAAGGAGATGAATGGAAGACAACATTCAAGACAAATGAAGGGTTGTATGAATGGTTGGTGATGCCTTTTGGGTTGACTAATGCATCGATAGTTTCATGAGATTGATGAATGAGGTATTGAAGAAATTCTTGGATAAATTTGTTATTGTATATTTGGATGATATTTTGATTTTCAGTAAGATAAAAGAGGAGCATTTGTTGCATTTAAGACAAGTTTTGCAGAGGTTGAGAGAAGAAAAGTTCTTGATAAACCTTAAGAAGCATACTTTCATGAAGGGAGAGTTAGTCTATTTGGGATTTGTGATATCTGCAGATGGATTGAAGATGAACCTTGAGAAGGTAAGAACAATTCTTGAATGACCTACACTAAAAGCATTGGAGAGGTAAGATCATTTCATGGATTGGCTAGTTTCTACCAGAAGTTTATAAAAAAATTTAGTACAATTTGTAGTCCTATGACTGAGACAATGAGGGGAGATAGGAAGGAATTCAAGTGGACAACCAGAGCAAATAAATTTTTTGAATTGCTGAAGTAGAAGGTTAGTGAACAACCTTTGTTAGATTTACCAGATTTCAACAAGGTATTTCAAGTAGACTGTGATGCAAGTGGGAATGCAATTGGAGCAGTATTGAGTCAAAAAGGGAAAGCAATAGCTTATTTCAGTGAAAAGTTGAATGATGCAAGGAGGAGATATTCAATGTATGATCAGGAATTTTATGCCATAATTCAAGCCTTGAAGAAATGGAGACATTACCTATTACCTAAGGAGTTTGTGTTGTATACTGATCATCAAGCCTTGCAGTATTTGAACAGTCAAAGTAAGTTGAATCAGAGACATATGAGATGGGTAGAATTCTTGCAAAGTTACACCTTTGTGTTGAAGCATAGGAGTGGGAAGTCAAATAAAGTTGTTGACGCATTGAGTGGAAGGAGGAATTTGCTGACAGAGATGAGGGTGACAGTATTAGGATTTGATGGGTTGAAGACCTTGTATGATGATGACCCAGATTTTGCAGATCCTTGGAAAGAATGTAGAGCACCTGTTATGGTAGATAAAAGCAAATGGTTGGATTATTTCATTCGGGATGGGATGTTATTCAGAGGAGTTCAATTGTGTATACCTAAGAGTTATATGAGGGAGAATCTGATAAAGGAGAAGCATAGTGGAGGATTATTCAGACACTTTGGTGTTGACCAAACAATAGCATTAGTGAGTGAACATTACTTTTGGCCTCAGATTCATAAGGATGTTAGGAAATTTGTGCAGAGCTATAGAGTTTGTCAAGTTGCAAAAGGTAATAGTCAGAATGTGGGATTGTATAAACCTTTGATAGTACCAGAGAGACCCTGGGAAGATATAAGCATGAATTTCATACTTGGATTGCCTAAGACATGGAGAGGAAATGATTCTATATTTGTGGTGGTGGATAGATTCTCGAAGATGGCTCATTTCATACCTTGTAAGAAAACATCAGATGCAGTGCATGTATTTGACTTATTTTTCAAGGAAGTAGTGAGATTGCATGAAATTATTTTTGCTTTAGGACATGATCATCTTCCTTATTCCTAAACCGCAGAACGTTTGAATCATTTTTCGGCAAGTTATTGCTTCTGGATTTCAAGAGACATTTTTCTGGCCCCAGAACTGCTTGGACCTATTTGCATTGGCAAATCTTGTGAACCATTTCTGTATCTTGCGGAGCCTTAGTTCATTGATTCCAATGTTCCTTGGTGTGTGGCCGACCTTCCCTTTGATTTGCACTTTATCCTTTGGATTTTTTGGAGGAATCTCTTTAGCGGAAGCCGACCTGTTGGTGTAGACACCTAAAATTGTCCTATCTAATTAAATAAATATTTTTATTTATTTAATTATTTAAGCCTAATTCTTCTATTAATTAAATAAATCTTTATTTATTTAATTAATTAATTAATATTCTTCTAAGCCTTTCCTCATTTAAATAAATACTTTTATTTATTTAAATTATCCTTTTTCCTAAATTAAATAAATACTTTTATTTGTTTAATTGAGCCCACTTCTTCTATTAATTAAATATATCTTTATTTATTTAATTAATTCATTATCCTTTTCTACCTATGACACATGTAATTCATCTCTTAATTTTACACTACCTACCCTCTCATTATTTTATTATTTCTTTTACCTACCCTTTAATCCTAGCCGACCATCTATATTTTACACCTCTTAATCTTATCCCTTCATTTCTTACAGTGTCTTCTATATAAGGAGATGCTTCTTTCATTATCAGTTCTCCCAAGTGTTTTAATCAATCTTATGCAATCAATCCTTTTTGCGATCAAGCTATCAACCACATATATGTTCTTTGTTGAGCTCTTGTGCACACACAAAATCTGAGAGCAAATATATTAAGCAAGATCAATGGAGATAGGAAGAATGAAGATTCAAATCCTACTGGACATGTGATGGTATAATCTTTGTGGTTTTGTTGATTTTCATTGTCTTAGGTAATCTTCATATGTTATGGTGGATCTTTGTTGTTGTTAGGCTAGGGTTTTGTAGTTGAATCTATTTTAGTCTTTCAATATTGTTGTTTCCATTATTCAGTTTTCACCTTACACATTTTGGCACACCTGGTGGGACATAGATTTTTGTTAGATCTATGTTTTTGTAGGTTTTTCTAACCCTATATTGTTGTTTTGTAAAACAATTTGGAGAATAACCTTGTGCAGCTAGGGTTTTGGACATAAGATTAAGATCTTGGAGAGATCTCATCTGATTTCACAAACGTCTTAAAATTTTTGCACCAAATTTTGTTGGCAAGTTGAGGATAGTATCAAGAGCTTTCAATTTAAAATTCAAAATTTTTGGAGCATATTTGCATTTTCTATGAATTTGTTATGTTTTTTCATAAAAAAATAATTTTGAGAGCAACTTAGAGAATTTTTTGGATTTTTTACATTTTTGAAAATTTCTCAGAATTCTACAGGGGGTCTATTTTTTATGATTTAAATTTGGGTGCAAAATATTTCATGAAAAATTGGATCTTTAAAAATTAGGGTTTTGCCTTATTTTGATCAGATCTCACAAAGGGCTTGGAATTTTGGCATAAAATTTGTTTTGCAAGTCAACAACAGTATCATAAATGCTAGGTAAAAAAATAAGATTTTTTGGAGCATATTTGAATTTTCTATGAATTGTTTATGCATTTTCATAACAAATTAATTTTGAGAGCAAATGAACAAATTTTTTGGATTTTTTTACAGTTTTAGAAATTTCCTAAAATTATACACAGGATCTTTCTTTTTTATTTTAATTTGGATGCAAACTATTTCATAAAAAATCAGATCTTTAAAAATTAGGGTTTTTCATTATTTTGATCATATCTCACAAAATGCTTGGAATTTTTTTATGCAAGTTTGAAAGGCTATCAAGAGTATCCAGTAAAAAATTTAAATTTTTTGGATCAATTTTGCATTTTCTATAAAAAATTTATGATGTTTCATAGAAAATTAATTTTTGGAGCAAATTGAAAAATTGTTTGGATTTTCTTACATTTCTAGAAATGTCTTGAAATTTTACAAGTGGTATTTTTTTATGATGCAAAAGAACTCATGTAAAATTAGATATTTGAATCTATCAAAAAATGTCTTGTCGAAGGCCCCTATTTCACAAAGTCTTTTGGATCTAAAATTTACCTAACTTGTTTGCTTGTAGGAAGAGGTAATCATTCGAAACAACCCAAATTACTAATAAATATTTGTTGCAGGACCTTAGCAAGGGTTCTCTTTTGTTTTGCATTATGTGCCTTGTTTCCATAGATTAGCAAACACTTCAATTGGTGTACTAAAATTGAACGAGCGTCTTTTGTGTCTTGAGCAATAGGATCTTTGTGTTTAATTTTTAGAGGGTCTGCCTCCTCATGTGGTCATTAGGACTAATAGTGAGGAGGGAATGAACCAAGTGGTAGTGAGGCAAACCCTCCTCTTTCGAACCACTATAAATAACTGTATTCATGGTGAAAGCCATGGGTAACGCATGTTGATTAGTTCATACTGACATTGTCTCCCCATAAACCCTTTTGATCAAATTTATTTGATCAATAGTAGGACGTAACCCCTACCAATTGGGAGCCTTCTATATTTACAGAGCTGAAAGTGCCGCATGTATGGCCACATGAGTGGATGCCCTTACTAGCACCTTTTTGTTTTAGAAAGCCAAAATCCTTCTAGTTGTTGGGGTAGGAGGTCGGACCTCTGGAGTGGCCCACACACATACGGTTCTTAATAGAGATACAAAGTTTGCCACGGGGAGTTTTCGTGGGGACTGGTGCTTGGCTGCCCTAGAGAAGTGAGTGCTGAGGGTGGAGCTAGTGGGGTCAAGCACCTAAGTATCTGATTTGAATAGCGTAGCCTTGGGGGAAACCCCATGTGGGATCAACAACTATTGTCCTGGCCAACCATAAGAATTGTGGTTGTCTTCTTTTAAACATTCAAACATTCAAGACCAAACATCAAAACACAGTGTCTTTTGTGTCTTCAAGTGTATGCAAATTTTTTTTAGATCAAACAACACACTTTCTTTTGAGTCATTTTGAGTCTAAACACCTACAAACATTAAGTCCTCATCAATATTGTGTCCTCTTGTTATGAAAATCATCACAAATTCAGATTTGGTCGCAACAAACAACTTCACAAATTGGAAAAATTGCACTCAAGTTTTATAAATGCATCCAGGTCTGACAGAAACATGTCTATGTCCTGTAATTGCGTCTGTGTAGGACAGAAACACGTATGTGTTATCATACCAAACTGCATTCACGAGATTCTTAGAAATGTGTCTACGCAATATCTAGTCAAGTTTGTGTTTGGTAACCGCGTCTGTGAAGTATACGAGTACATCTGTGTTCAGTATTGGGAAAATTTATAGTCCAGCAAACAAGAGCAATCAGTTTTAGAATTCTTGAGATTCCTAGGTTATTTCTTCGGGTTTTCATCTAGCATTCAGCCTATTTTTGGGTCTCACAAAGTTCATCATTGCTTTACATATTGCATTACATTCACATTTGTCTAAACTTGAGTCAAAATGTCACTTGCTTGTCCCCATCTTACTTTGTCAACATAATACATACACCAAAATTTTGCTAAGTGGTCCCTCATCAAGGTCTATCATCTTTGGGTCTCATTTGGTCTTACTTGGAGTCAAGGTCAACTTACCTCATCAAGAGATCTATCATCTCTTTGGAAGCCACACCTACTCTACTACATACATACTTGGTCTTACACTTTGGAAATTGCAAGTACACCTCAGATTCATTTACATTCCACCCAACTCTCGGTCTTCCATACTCTTTCCATTTTCATCTAGTCTCACACATCTTGGTCAAGACCTAGTTCATTGTTGAAACCCATTCCCAAAAATCTAGGAGGGAAGCTAGAGAGGCTCAAGAGTCCACAAATATGAGTGTTTATGAGTACAACACTGATATCTTTTTTAATTCTAATCATACCACATTACCTAACATGGACATCTATAGAAACATTCAGAATCCTGAGAACTTGGATGATACAAACAACAATGATGCACAAAATGATAATGTTGACAACATTTCAGTACACTTAGCAGAAGTGGAAGAAACTATCATGGATCCCCTTTTTAATAGATTGGTTGAAGAGATCATGAGAAGAGATAGACAATATTTCCTACAAGTGATGGCACAAAGTGGAGCTAAGACACCTCATGATTTTGACATGTCCCAAATAGTGGAAAATCGACCTATTCAAGAAAGTCAACTCAATATGGATCAAAGGAGACCTAATAGTAGAGGTACTAGAGGACCACGTTTTGTGCCTGAGTCACCATCATCCTTGTTTCAAAAACCTGAGATCCCCAATACACATGGTCAAGCTTATGATACTCATGAAAGAACATCTCATAAACAACTCCATCTATGCAGACCTTTATGGAAATCTTATGCGGATAAATACACTCAATCGCATACCAATGCTAAGGACCAACCTCAAAAGAAATTGGATATTCAATGACATGCTCAAAATTTGGACACAAGAAAACCCTGTGTAAAATTTGGGGGCAATACACAAGAGCAAACTCATTATATTCCTTATGACCCTATATCAAGTGGTCCCTACATGCATTATCATTATAGATCTCCTCCATATGAACATGTTTACAATCAATACCATCCATATATGCATTATCCTCCTCCTCCACTTGGTGGCTCAGGCATGGGATATGGTCCAAGAAGTCAATCTCCACCCAATTTTTTTTTGGAACAATAGATAAAGGAATTACAAAAGAAGATGGAGGACATCAATACACCAAAACTAGCTTACACAATGAGAGATATATGTCCCTATCCATTTGATAAAAGGATTCCAATGCCTCCATTTCCTAGACATTTCGTAACACCAAAGTTTGAAGAGTACAGAGGTAAAGGGAACCCTAAGGCACATATAAGACAATTTTTCACAACTTGCATTGAGGTAGCAGCAAAAGAAACACACTTGATGAGATTGTTCCCACAAAGCTTAGGTGAACACGATATGGAATGGTTCTCCCAACTTCCACCTGGAATTAAGTCATGGGGTGACTTAGTAGAATCTTTCATACAACATTTCTCATATAACATAGAGATTGATATATCAGTTGCCACTTTGTGCAATACCAAACAGAAATATGGGGTGTCATTTTTATCATTCTTACAAAGATGGAGGAATTTAGCCAGCAGATGCTCTTGCGAAATTCCACAAAAACAAATGGTAGAGATGTTTACACAAAATGTCAACAAGGATATTGGATATGGCTAAGAAAAACATGTTTGTCTACCTTTAAAGAGGTAATTGAGAAAAAAAATGGAAATAGAAAAAGTCCTTATTGAACAAGGTATCATCAAGGTATTCAAAGAAAATAAAGAAGATTTTAAAGGAAAGGACAAGTCACGATTTTGGAACAAGAACAAGAACACAGTAAATGATGGTGTTGTCGATGCTAATGCAGTGAGACCAAAAATCACTCTTTTAGGATCAAGTTCTTCTACAAACAACCAACTAAATACTCAAGCAACTTCAAAACCACGAAGGAAATACACCTCATTGGGAGAACCACTTGAGTTAGCTTTTAGGAAGCTAGTGAAAAACAAGATAATAACAATTCCAGTCAATCCTCCATATGAGCCAAAAGTCAAACCAAATTGGTGGAATGACAATTATTATTGCGAATATCACAAGAGCAAGGGACATAAAATAGGAAATTGCCATCGCTTGAAGAACATTATACAAGATCTTATTGATAGAGGTGACATTGAGATTGAAGGACATACATCTAATCAAGAACATGAGATGTTTAAGGAGCCATTCCCTAAACATGACAAGGGAAAAGCCAAAGCCACATATGAGCAAGCTAACTATACCTTAGTGCCCTATGATTATGATTCAACCGTTAAATCACATTTTGATGGACAACTATGTTTCTACTATTATCTTAAAGGACAAAATGCCTGAAAGTTCTACCCAAAGAGCCAAAGTTGTCCTAAAAGGCATTGGAACTTCTTCTGAATCTACCTCCGAATGTAATATCACAACTCATCGAGGTAAGATCACCTTGCAAGGTGCTCCAACTAAAACCACCATTTCCTCATTGGCCAAACCTAAGTATAACCTAGTAGAACAGTGAGGGAAGACACCCGCGCTTATCTCAATCCTAGAACTGGAGAAAGACATACTTGACAAAGTCCTAAGAGAAACCTTTGTACCCACTGATCTGAACATGGACCAGTTTCAAGCCATGGTGGGATACCTTTCCATTCCACATTCCTTTACATTCACCGAAGCTGACGACGCCTCTGTAAGCCAACCACATAATGCACCTTTACACATTGAGGCCTTCCTACACAAAAACCACATCAAATGAGTCATAATAGATGGAGGAGATGGTCTCAATATATGCACTTTGAACACAATAATACAATCGGGATATTTAGATAAAGTTGTGAATGCTACAAACAAAATTACCATCAAGGCATATGATGACGAAGAGCGTTCATCCAAGGGCATAGTCACCTTACCTCTCAGAATAGGGACAATTACAAAGGATGTGGTTTTTCAAGTCCTAGACCTCGATCTCACATACAACATATTGCTAGGATGTTCATGGAATCATGAGATGAGAGAAGCCCCATCTACGTACCATCAATGTATTAAGTTTTCTCATAATGGAGTTGAAGTAATAGTTAATGGTGATCATAATCCATTTATATACTACAATAATTTGAGACCAAAATATGGGACAATAATCCAATTAATAGAGAGGCAATCCCATCATCTGCATATATTGACCTTGATTCACTAAAACCTTCAACATCAAAGCAAGGTGAGCTTAAAGGGAAATATCAGGATAAAGGCATGGGTGAATACACTCTAAATCAAACCATGCGCTTGCGGCAATTCATGAATTGACCAAAAGAATATGGACGACCACATCCTTCTAAATAGGTATCTATCATTACACTCAAATAGGATCCTACTATATTTCAAAAGTGGGGTGAAATGGAAGAAGAAGACTTATACAAAATGCTTTATAGAGACCTTGAAGATGATACACAAGATCACATCAAGATACCATGTGAAAAATATGGCAAAGGATTCAAAATCCTACAAAAGTTTGGGTACGATGGTAAAAGTCCTCTTGGCTTAAGAAAACAAGGTATCACTCAATGTTTACAACGAAAATTGACATTTAAAAATCAGCACTTGAAAGGGCTTAGTTCCATACCTTCCAGGGTAAACACTCAAAAATTAGAAGAAGCATTGCAAATCAAAAATTCCAATGATCAACAAGAGATCTGTTATTCCACAAACTCCAATGGATGGGAATGGGGTTCAGACAAATCATCCAGTGATTATGAACTCACCGAGACATTCAGAGAACCAAGTGAACCCCATTCAAATGGGAATGGATGGTCCACATGCTCTGAGATTTTAGATTGGAAAGGTTCAGACCACTGGCCCATCAAATTGGTGTCCTCTTCTACTCGGGTTGCTTGCATCCCTTCATTCAAATTCCAACTTGTGTGGTTGCGAGATTCTTCTTTGTAGGTTCATGTTGTAGAGTGGTGGAAGAAAGGGAGGCCAGCCTTTGGCACTGCTATGTACACTTTTGCCAAGTAGCTGCAATTTGTTAAGTTTCATCTTAAATGGTGGAATCATCAGTATTTTGGTAATATTTTTCATGCTAAGACAACTATCCAATTAGAGTTGAATGACATTACCAGAGAGATAAGAGATAATCGATTGTTAGAAGCCTTGCTTAGGGAGGAAGACATGGCAGTTAGGGATTTAGAGGAGTGGGAGCTTAGGGAGGAGATCTACTAGAAATAGAGAGCTCATATTGATTGGCTTCAAGCGGGGGATAAGAATACGATGTTCTTTTTCAATTATATGAAAGCAAGAAGACATGGCGATTCCATCCTATTCCGGTTAATGATAGAGGTGAGTAGTGTTTATCCTTGCAAGAGATTTCTAGGGAGTCTATGAAGTATTTCCAATCCCTTTTTAGTGAGGATTCTCAAGGGGAATCGAAAGAGGAAAATTAGGTTCTTGCTTGTATTCCTTCTATAGTTACTAGGGATATGAATGAGTAGCTTATGGGACCTATTTTGTTGGACAAAATTGAGAGGATTGTTTTTCTCAAGAAGAAGAGGAAGGCTCCTGGACCAGATGGGTTTTCGATTGAGTTCTATCAAGAATTCTGGGATATTATCATATTGGACTTATTGGAGGTGGTTTGAGAGTCCTAGAGGAGTAAGTAGATGCTTCGGGCTTTGAATGCGACTTTCATTGTGCTCATCCCCAAGTGTGATGTGGCTGACCAGTTAGGCTAGTTCCGCTCTATTTCTCTCTGTAATATGATTTATAAGATTATTTCCAAGATGATAGCGAAAAGGTTGAAGAATTGTCTTGGGGGGTCATTTCTGAAGAGAAGAGTGGGTTTGTGGAGGGCCATCAAATCTTGGATGGTGTGGTCATCGCTACTGAGACCATTCATTCTATGGCATCTTTCAAGGCAAAAGCTATGTTTATCAAGCTGGACATGGAAAAAGCTTATGATAGAGTCCAATGGTCCTTTCTCTAGAAGATTCTTAGGGCCTTCGGTTTTGCTAATGAATGGATCCAATAGGTTATGAGTTGTATTTTGTATACCTCTTTCTCTATGCTAATTAATGGAGATCACATTGAGTTATTTGGTGAGTCCAGGGGTCTTCGTCAGGGGGTTCCTCTTTCCTTGTACTTATTCATTCTTCTGGATGAGGGTTTGGGGAGATTGATTAAGTATAATGTAGGAGTGGGTATTATTCATGGTTGGCATTTGGGTAATGAAATACCTCCTTAGTCCCATTTGTAGTTTGTGGATGATACAACCCTAACGGGACTGGCTAGGATTAGAAAAGCTATAAATCTGCGTAAAATATTGGATGTCTATCTTTTTGCTTTTGGCCAGTTGATCAATGAGGATAAATCTTCTATTCTCTTCTTCAACACACCTGGAACTATTCAGTTGAGGATTGCTCATATCTTGAGATTCCAGGTCAATTCTCTTCCCTTGACTTACCTGGGTATTCCTATATCTGCTAGTAATCCTCCTAGGGACTCTTGGCAGGGTATTCTGGGCAAATCTCGCATGAAGGTTGAACATTGGACTCATAGATGGTTATCCTTTGTTGGGAGGATTCAACTGATCCAGTCGGTGGTTCATGATCTTCTGATTTATAGGTGTATGCTCCAGGTGGCCCCAAAGTGGTTTGTGAAGGAATTGGATTCTTTGGCAATACAATTTTTATGGGCAGGCAACCTGTCCTCCTATAGATGGTGTCTTGTCAAATGAGACTTGGTGTGCATCCCAAAATAGTTGGGTGGGCTTAAGGCGGTCTACTTTATTTGGGGAGGCTTTGGCGACAAAATTGTATTGGAGGTAGTGTGTTGAATAGGATCAAGGTTGGGCTAGGATTTTGTCTTACAAGTATATGCAGAGGATCCTGAAGGGGGAAATCCCAAGATATCCGCTTGTGGGAAAAGGCTCTACGATTTGGAGTACTCTCAAGAAAGGGGTTGCACTGATAAAAGAAGGACTTTTTTGGATCTATAAGAGGGGAGAAGAGATGCTTTTTTGGTTTGATTCTTAGGATGGCTATCCCCCCATTATTGGTTAGTTTCCTAATTTAGTAAATCTTTTTCAGAGGTTCCTAGAGGCAGGGTGGTCTAGAGTGAGCGACTTTAAGTATGTTTATAGGTGTGGGCAACTAGAGATGGTGTGGTGGAAGGATTGTAATGAATGGACAGTTGTTGGTACAGAGGAAGATTGAGTTGAGCTTCATGGCATTTTGGCTAGTACACACTGCAGTTCCCTTAAGGATAGGGATAGACTTGCTTGGTCCTTGAATCCTAAGGGTGTTTTTACTATTGCCAGTGGGTACCAAAAGTTTTTTTTCTATAGCTTGGAGGGGAGGGAGGTGCACTGGTGGAAATATGTTTGAAACAACTTCTCTTGGCTGAAGTGTAACTATTTTGCTTGGACTTTGGCTTTGAATAGATGTCTAACCTAGGAAAATATTCACAAGCGTGGGTTCCATGGGCCTGCCATCTGTATTTTGTTTGGTAATGGAGAGGAGGATTCCTCACACTTGTTCTTCAGATGCCCTTTCTCATTGTTGCTCTTGCATTACTGGTGGGAGGTGTGGAAGCACCCTTATGTTCACATGGATTCTTTGGTGGAGTTTTGGAGCAGTTTGGGCAGGCCTCCTATTTGTCCTCTTTTCTCCAGATTGTCTGGCACATTGGGCCCATTTTCTCTCTTTGGCAGATCTGGCTAGAGAGGAATAGGAGGATCTTTAGGGAAGTCAGACTGTTAGTTCAACAAGTGTAGAATAGAATCATTGGAATGATCCAGGAGACGGTGGAAGCTAAATGTGAGGTGAATTTTCCTCTAGATAGAGGAGAGGGTGATATTGTGAGTAGGTTGGGTTTGCAGGAGATGTCTCCTGCCTTAGCTTGTGTCGGGAGAGGTAGACATGCTAAGAAGAAGGTTCAAAGGGTGGGAAGATGGTTGCCCCCTCATGATGATTCCATTAAGATTTAACATCGATGGCTCCTCTCGGGGTAATCCGGGTCTTGCTGGGATTGGGGGTGTTGGTAGGGATTGTAGGGGGGATGTGGTTTTCTTCTTTTTCAGTGCACAAAGGGCAACACTCTAATAATTTTATGGAGGGACTTGCAATTTTCTATACCCTGGAGCGTTCTTATGAGTTGAGGTGGCATAAGATTATCTGCGAATCAGATTTGTAGATTATTGTTAATCTGTTGATTGAGTAGAAGGTGAATGGGATTAATTGGCAGCTGGCAGGGATTGTGCACAAGATTTTACAAATTAGTGTTATGATGGAGAGGGTGTCTTTCATCCACTTTCCTTGTGAATGGAATAGAGCAGTGGATTGTTTGGCTAAGTGAGTTTCAGAACATGGTGATGTTTGGAAAGTTGAGGGTTGGGAGCATCTTTCCCCTGATTACTGTTAGGACTTGCATAAGCTATTTGCTAAGGATATGGATAGTTATGAAGCTAGATGATTTTTGATTGAGTTTGTTGCTCTCTTCAGGAGCCTTGTGGCTCTGGTTTTCTTGTGTAATGTTGATTTCTGATTATTAATAAAGTTTTTACCCCTATATTCAAATTTAAATTCAAATATAAATATTATAATATTACTTTCAAATTTCCCTATACATCAATCAGCTAAAATATTGATAAAAAAAAACATAAACAATGCAAAACAAAAAGCTTCATTTTTTTAAAACTTCTTTATAAAAAAAGAGAACATAATGTTTTAATAAAAAATATAATTTAAGTTAAATAGTCAATTATAATTATTTTTATTTTCAAATCTAAATTATATATATATATATATATATATATATATATATATATATATATATATATATATATATATATATATATATATATATATATATATATATTCTTTTTTATATTTTTAAATCTATGATCTAAATCAATAATTCAAATATACAAATCTCACTAATCTCTGTTCAAATATTTTTAAATCTCTATTCTTCAATTTTATATCCATACAAATCCCATTCTTAAATTCAATTTAAAAAAAAAAAAATCTTTTTTTTTATTTTAAATAATTGTACCAAATCTAAATAAATATAGATTTTTTTTTTTAGCAATGTCTACCTAAACATATGCACACATTTAAACATAAATACAAAATAATTTTATTTATTTTAAATATAGATAATATGTTTTTTTTTCCATTATCAACAAAGGCCACGACTAAACTGGCTCCTAAACGACATAAAAAATTAGTAACACGAAATTTGTCAAAAATTACAGATTGTTGATCATGATCAATAGAATTAGCTGCGACTTTGATTTTTTGATTTTTTATAAAAAAGTCAATAACCTGAGTTTTATAACCCCGTTTAGCCGTGTCCATCAACAAATACATTTTTAAAAAGATATGAAATGCCTTGTACAATTTCAAAACTATTCCATCTATGCATGAAAAAATCTACATACTTTTACAATATACTATAAATAAATAAATAAATAAAATAGGAATCTAGTGGTAGTTTATTGCCTAAGAAAAAACTCAAAGATCTTTTAACGATTAGGGATAGCATTAAAGAGGCAAAACAAAAACCCTACTTAAGTTTTAATTATTATATTTGAAAAATGATGTTACAAATAATATTTTTATATGAATTTATATTTTATGAGTATAAGTTATATTTATGGGAGTGGTATATTGAAAGGTGATTTATGTTAAAATTATTTCAATTCAAGTATAAATTCAATTATAGAATTTTTCTTAAGATTAAATTTACTTAATTTATTGTCTCATCTGTCATCTAGAAAAATATTGATACTTACAAGTATCAACTAGATACAAAGAGGAGGAGTAGGGTAGTGAGGCTGGGGAGGAAAGAAAAAGTGAGGAAGTCGACAAAGGGGGGGAGAAGGAGGAGGAGAGGGAAAGCTTTGAGAGCGAATACAACTTCACCCATATTTTAGAGTTTATAAAAATGAGGCCAATTGATCTCACATATGATATGACACCAGAAGAAGAGGAGATGAACAAACCCAGGACAAAAGGGACCTGTAAAACCCAATAGGATGGGACTTGTTTTGGATGCAATACTAATGCTAATGATCTGGAAAAGGTCAAAGCCAGGGTCATTGAACTTGAAATAAAACTTGGGAGTGTCTCTTGGTTCAGCTTGAGGGTAATGTACAGTTCTGCCACCTTTGTGTGCCTATTGTAGAAAAAGATCTTGGGAACTGATGAGAAAGATGAAGGAAATTACAAGGAATTATTTAAGTTCTTCACTGAAGATTGGTCCAATGTCCTCCACCAAGTTGGCTGCAAATTCAAGGAAGTTAGCTAGGGATAATTTTCCTTTTTTTGTTTGTTTGTTTTTGTTTGTTTGTTTGTTTGTTTGTTTGTTTGTTTTTTTTTGTTTTTTTTTTGTTTGTTTGTTTGTTTGTTTTTTTTTTTTTTTTTTTTGTTAATGCTATTTATGGCCCTAGGTGGTCCTATGTTAAGACTTTTATTAGTTTAGATGTTTACATATGGTTTAGATACTCTTAGTACTTTAGATACTGTTAATGTTGTTTATGGCCCTAGGTGGCCTTTTGCTAAGACTTTAAGTAGTTTAGATAGCTCATTGGACAAGGGTTCTAGAGGTAAAACTTTCTTTTTGGTTATGTTGTTGATGGTTAGTTTTTTATGTTAGTTGGTTGTGAAAGTGTTGTTAATGTGTTGTTGCTATTGTTGTTGTTAACTTTATGCCCTTTGGGTTGTTGTTTATAAGGACAACATCCTTGTTCTGTTGCTTATTGATATCAAAAGCTAGACACAATGGATGTAAAGTGGACCACTCACACTGAAGAAAGATGGTTTCACATGAACTACTACTCATAAAGTATGGATCAATAAGTTTGATCCAAAAGCTACATAGTCAAATCTTTATAAAAATACCATATCTAAACTTATCTTCATTTGCTAATTAGGTTATAACATTAATATTGTAGGTGGTTTTTCCATCTAATTCAAATTGGTACAATAAAAAAATTCAAAAGAAGTATACTATTTGTGCTTATAAGAGAAGGGTCCATGTGAACTAATATTCATCTATTGTGAATCAATAATTTTGACTCAAAAACTACATAGTTGAATCTTATAAAATCATCACATCTATAGCTAACTTCATTAGCTAATACAACCTAAACATTAAGATTATGAGTGGCTTTTTTATTTAATTCAAATAAGTGCTTTATTATTTTCATATTCATATTTGTGAACATTGCCTAAATGCAATAAGTAGTAAGTGAATCATTCATTATCATGAGAGATAGGTTCATGTGAAGTAGTACTCTTGAAATATGCATCAATAAAATTGACTAAAAAATAGGTAATATGATAAAAAAACATCATATAATACCTAAATTTGTCGATTGGAATAGTTATAACATTACGAATATGGGTAGAATTTCCATCTAATTGAAACTGATACAACATCACTTTCATATGCAACATTATATTTATCTCGCTAATGCATTTATTTAGCTATATTTAAACAATATTTATTTATTATTTTAGTATTTATATAAAAGACAAATATTGCAAATTATTCAGCAACTTGTTTTTTATTATATAAGCAAGAAAGGGCCTTGATCTCATAGAACAAAAAACCAACAGAGACTAGGCTATGACAACTTAGACAAGATCCAACTTAAACAACACCAAGAACAATGAGCAAAAATAAACATGTCCAACTACATTAACATTAACATTAACATTGTAGAACAATTCTGCCTTGTGCTCTACAACTCTCCTGCCTTCTTACCATTTGAATATGTTCCCCCTGAATGACCACCCTCTCTAGGGAGGTCCCTCCCTCCCTGCAACCGAACCCCATACCCAATACCACGGTCGATTCACATGTTTCTATTCCTACTGTGGGGACCCCATGGTCCATGGGTCATAAGGAAGAAAACGCCAAGATTGACACTCCTTCCATCATGCTAGTTTTGACTAACTCTGGCCTAGGCATTGAAGGGAAGAATATACCACATCCTGGATCAGAAAATCCTGCCGGACAGGGGAACACAGAGAATGGGAAGAAGGATCCCAAGTCTAGCTGGAAGAACGCCCTCCTTGGGTCCACTAATTCGACCTTAGAAGCAGCTTTGGCCAAATTTACCCAAATGGAGGAAGGAACAAAGATCAAGCTCTCAGACAATCTCATGGACAAAATCATCTCTTCCCTTCACCTGGCGATCGTTGGTCGTTTCTTCTCCTTCCGACCATCTATCGACATGATTAGGCGATGGGCAAAATCTCGATGGAAGCTCAAAGGTAGTGTTGACATCTCTGCAATGCCGGGAGGACTCTTCCTATTTAAGTTCAATGCTGAGGAAGACTTGATCTATAACCTATTGGGTTCCTGGGCTTATGGCAAGCATTTTATAACTATGGCTAAATGGAAGCTTGGATTTGACCCCTCAACTGAACTCAACAGCATGGCCCTTGTTTGGGTTAGACTTTGCGGCCTTTCGCTGGAGTTATGGGATGAACAAATCTTCCGTTGGATAGGGAACTCATTTGGCAGCTATGTTGCATCAGAATCGACCACTCTCAATAAATCCAGGTTGGTTTATGCTGT
Organism: Cryptomeria japonica; assembly: GCF_030272615.1. Taxonomy (NCBI): domain Eukaryota; kingdom Viridiplantae; phylum Streptophyta; class Pinopsida; order Cupressales; family Cupressaceae; genus Cryptomeria; species Cryptomeria japonica. The sequence continues at coordinate 539,905,020 of NC_081408.1, forward strand.
CTTTTGTGTCAATGTTACGATTAACAAGGCTCTCCCAAATTTTGTTTCCCTAAAATCAAAGTGGGGAAAATGGTCCCAGGCTATTGTGTATGAAAATGCTACCCTCTTTTGTCAGAAGTGTAATAAACAAGGCCATACCTACACTGAGTGTAAGGCCCCAGTGTCTACAAAACCCAAGCTCAAAGAAAAGGCTATCTGGGCTGAACCCATCAACCCAAGTGCTCCCTCATCATCTGCTCCCCCGGAGTTGACCAATGTGAATGAATTCCCTGAGGACTACCCCCACACTGACAAGATCGTTGAAATATTAAAATCCCCAGTGGACCCTGATAAGATTGTTAATCCAGTTATTCCCTTGGAAGAAGGTGAAATCCCACTGGTGATGAATTTCAGCCTTTCCCCGAAACCCTAACCACCCCCTGGTTTGTCATCAGAGAGCATCCTCCTCATGCCCTCTGCTACTTCTACCCCCCCATCCCATCAAGCTTCCACTTTAGGTGATATTATGTCTCATGTGGTTGAGGTTAACCTGCTAACCTCAACCCCCCCTTTATCCCCTGGTAAGGTGGAAAGACCTGCTCTAACAGGAAACTCCTTGACAATGCCCCCTCCTTTGAAGCTTTCACCTCTGTGATCTCCTTAGGCAGATAATGAAGAATGGATAACCTAGAAGAAGAAACCCAAGGTCAAGAAAGCAGATGTGGGGGGGTACTGAAAATAAAGTTGGTAGACCCTCGGAAAGGGATCTGAGACATAAAGTTATGGCTAGGGACATTGCAAGGGGCAGGCAACTGACCCTTGATGGAATCAACAAAAAAAAGAAATGAAGTTCCTCTCTTGGAACATAAGGGGTCTGAACAACCCCCAGAAGCAATTTGCTATAAAAAAATTCATCTTGGAAATGAAAATTGATATTTTCCTTCTTCAGGAAGTCAAAATGTCCTACCAAACCTTTACTACAATTGCTGGTAAACTCTGGTTGGGGGTGACTTTCCTTTATGTTGATGCTTTGGGGGAATCTGGGGGTATTGCCACCCTTTGGGACCCCATTAATATTAAAGGCAAGTTTTTTGCTAGCTCCCAAAACTTCCTAGTGGTTACTTTCCAACAAGGTGAGCACTGTTGGCAGATGTTCAACATATATGCCCCCAACTCCAAGGTGGGAAGACGACTAGTGTGGGAGGAAATTTTTGATCTCATCTTGGCTAACCAGAAGGCCCAGTACATGCTGGTAGGAGATCTTAATTCTCCCCTCTACCCCTCTGAGAAGTGTGGAGGTCTTGCCGATTTTATTGATAGTATGGGAGATCTTACCAGCTTCATCAATGTTTCTAGCCTTGTGGATATTGACCTCCAGGGTGCTCCCTTCACATGGTCAAACAATAGGAAAGGAAAACACCTAATTCAAGTCAGACTGGATAGATTCTTGGTCTCCACCAACTGCGACATTAGCCATAACTCCTTCCTAAAAATGCTCCCAAGGATTGCTTCTGATTATACCCCCTTATTTTCCATTGGAAGGATAGACCCTACTAGCCCCCCCCCCCCCCCTTTTCGCTATGAGATTATGTGGGCCTCCCACCTAGATTTCTAAGACCTGGTTAGGAATTGGTGGGCTACCCCAGTTGAAGGGACAACTATGTTCAAAATCATGGAGAAGCTAAAACTCATTAATAGAGAAGTCAAAGGCTAGAATAAGACTACCTTCGGTGATATCTTAAAAAAATAGAAGGCTTTGGGCTCCAAAATGGAACAACTTCAGAGTATTATGACTATTGGTAACCCACCTGACCCTATTTTGATGGAGGAAGAGGAGTGTCACACGATTTGGAAGGATATCCTCTCTAAGGAGGAAGTTTACTGGAAGCAAAGATCCAGAATTTAGTAGCTGAAGGAAGGGGACAAAAATTCGGCCTTCTTCCACAGATCAACCTGCATTCACAGGAGAAGGAACTACATCAAAAGTCTCAAGGATGAATCTGACCAAGAGATCACTAGGGAATCCTTAATCGGATAGAGTGCCATTGACTTTTTCATAAGGTTATGCATGGAGTCTGGACAAAATGATGTTTCTCTTCAAGATAGCCTTTTGAGTAAGCTTTCGACTGTCATTGAGGAGGATGATAACTATTAGCTAATTGCACCTATCTCCATGGAAGAAGTCTGTTTGGTTGTCTTTGAGATGGGTGCTTATAAGACCTCGAGCTCGGATGGTTTCCCCCCGATGTTCTTTCAGGATTACTGGGACATCGTTAATTATGATGTTACCACAGTTGTGAAGGATTTCTTCAAAACAGGGGAATTACTGAAAAAAATCAACAACACTTACATTATTCTTGTCCCTAAGATTGCAAACCCCAATTGCATGAAAGATTTTCAACCCATAAGTCTATGCAATACCATATACAAGATAATCTCCAAGGCCCTTGTGAATAGAATTAAACCCCTCCTGGTGAAATTTATCAGCCCGTCCCATAAAGGTTTTGTCCTAGGTCGCCAAATTTTGGATGCTGGCATTGCCACTCATGAAATAATCCACTCCATGGATAGGAGCAGGATATCAGGTATGGCTTTCAAATCAAATATCTCAAAAGCATATGATAAAATTAATTGGCGTTTTCTTCTCAAAACTCTCTTAAAGCTTGGCTTCAACCAAAAGATGGTGGATATGATACGGGAATGTGTTACCACGGTTCAGTTCTTGGTCTTGATTAATGGGACTCCTAGGGGTTGTTTCAAAGTTAAAAAAGGTATCCGGCAAGGTGACCCTCTGTCACCTTACCTTTTCATCATGATTGCTGAAGTCTTGAGAAAAAATGCGGCTGACTTGGTTACCAATGGAAGACTTCAAGGATTCAAAGAAACTTCCACACTTCCCCCCTCTAATATTCAACAATTTGTTGATGACACCGTTCTTTTTGGTAAGTCTTCTTTCATGGAGGCCAAATAGTGGAAGAACTTACTCGCTGATTACGCCAAGGACTTGGGGCAATGTATCAATTATGAGAAGAGTACTCTCTTCTTTTTCAACACTCCTAATAACCTCCAACTCAGAATTCTATCAATCCTTAGATGCAAGACTATTGCTCTTCCAGGGACTTACCTTGGTCTCCCCCTCACGGTCAAGGAAATCATGCCCACTTTCTGGAACACTATCCTTGAGTGGACGCAAAAAAAGCTTGTTGGTTGGAAAGGAAAGTTCCTTAGTAGCGCGGGAAAGCTCCAAATCCTCGTGGCTTCCCTACAGGGAATTCTAGTGTACTTCTTGTCCATGTTTAAAATATCTGGTGCGATGGGGGAAAATTTTGAGAAAATCCAAAGAACCTTCTCGTGGACGGGCCTAGAGGAAAAAAAATGCCTTGCTTTGGTCAATTGGGGCAGTGTGTGATTACCCAAGTCGATGGGAGGCCTGCGTATATGAAAGATAAATTCCCTGAATAAGGCGTTAATGACAAAAATTGGATGGACCTTGGCTAAAGGTGAGGCAGACTGGTGTAACATTATCAGAGCAAAGTACCTAGACTGGAAGCAATTCTATTACAATTTGAGTACGGGAGACCTTCCCTAAGGCTCTAAGCTATGGAATAACATCCTGAAAAGCAGATTGATAATAAGAGAAGGATTGAAATGGCAACTTGGAAATGGCAGAAAGGTTAGATTCTGGGAAGAATTTTGGGTGGAGGATAGGCCCTTGGCTAGCACTCGCTTCCACCAAATTATGTACCATCTAAAGGAACTCCTAGGGGATTATATCACTGATTATAAGGAACCAGGAAGGGGAGGATGGAGGAACATTGTCCAGTTCTTCAGCAACAAGCCTAATCTGGTTCCCATAGCTCAGGACCTTCAGAACATTATGCTGGAAACTAGAATCCCTCTGGCCCCTCATGAAGACAACTTCATCTGGAAAGAGACCCAATTACGCACCTTTTCGGTCAAATCTACTTAAAGACAACTCCTAAGACCCCCTGCTGATGTTGAGTGCTGGAAGAAGATATGGAACCCCTAGCTAATCCCTAAAATCAACTTCTTCTGGTGGTCCCTAATGCATGGTAAAACCCTTACTTTGGACAACCTGAAAAAGAGGGGTTCCCATCTCCCCAATAGATGCAGCCTATGTAAAGCTAACGAGGAAACTATTGACCACTTGTTTGTCCTCTGCTCCTTTGCTGAAAATATATGGATTAACACCCTCTAGAAATGTGATCTCTATTGGGTCTTCCATAATGACATTAAGCAGTTTGTTTTCGGATGGAACCCCCCTCCCATCACCCCCTCATCATCCAATTATGGAGACAAATACCGTTGCACATTTGTTGGGCTTTATGGAGAGAGAGAAACAACAAAATCTTCAGAGATACTGAAACCCCTCCTGATAGTGTTTCTCACATTTTCTTTAAGACGATCTCAGAAAACATAGTGGTGACAAAGTGGAAACCCCCCCCCAATCCTCCTAATTGGATAGAGAAAAGAATTGTTGAAAGATGGAAGCTCCCACCAAAGTTTGAAATCTTCAACAACAATGCCAAAAACAAAAGGAGATTGACCAAATGGTCAACCCCAAAATAACACTAGTATAAACTGAAATTTGATGGTTCCGCCCAAAATGCTTACCAAGCAGGGGGTGGAATCATCCGCGACCACTTGGAGAATATTGTGGCAACCTACGTAGGCAATCTAAAGATAAATACTGTCACCCAAGCAAAGGGAATGGCCCTCCTATGGGGTTTGAAATTCGCCTATTCCATAGGAATTAAACAACTGGAAATTGAAGGAGACTCACAGATTATTGTGGAAATGGTGAAAGGGAGATCTACAACTAGTTGGGGAGTGGAGTCCATTTTGAGGGATGTCAGGATCCTCCTGGCCAATCTGGATGGCTTCACCATCCGACATGTCTTTAGAGAAGGGAATGAAGCTGCTGACTCCATGGCGGCGGTGGGAAGGCTGCAAAATGGCTTACGATGTTGGAGGGACCCCAGTCTACTGCCGCTTACCACCAAGGTGATCTTGGAGGGGGAAAAAACCTATGTCCAAGATGGAATTTGTTTATCCTTCCTCAAATGAAGAAAACCAACTTTCAAATTTTAAGTTGGGACGGGAATCCCACTCATTATGAACCCAGGCTGCCACATAGCCACGACAGGCCTTGTCACCACCCTCACAAGGGATGGATTTATGATGACAATATAGATATCGGGAATGATTATTCCCTAATTATTACTCGGATGGAGCCAATTGGTGGAGATAAAGGCGATAGAAGGGAAAGGTCAAATCACACTAGCTCAATTGAAGGTCCGCACATTTCTAGTAGATTTCCTAATTTTGATATCTACTTGGACATAAGAGATTTTGAATTCCTGGGAAGAAATAAGAGTTACCATGGGGGGTATCTCATTCGAAAGCAATGAAGAGGTCATAGCTCAGGCGACAAGTCTTTCTATGGAGGGGAGGAAATGGAAAAAGTAGAGTCGTATTGTGGACACCACCAGCCTGAACCAGTTCTTCCGCGAGGGCGAAAGCCCTATTAAGAGGGTAGGCAGATTCAACCAGGAGGAGCTCCCTTCCCCATGGGATGAGGTCTGTTACATTGTGATGAAGTATTTCATGGTGGAGGGAAGGTATGGTATCTTCTATTACTACCATCTCCCTTTCCTTAACCATTTGAGAAATAAGGACTATATTTCCATTCCATTTTTCTTGCTACATTCTTTGGATGCTAATGTAAAGGATATTGCCGAAGCTAAGAAGAAGGGGAAAGATTTCCCTATCCTCCACCAGGGCCTCATTCTTTGCCTGTACAACTTCCACCTCACTCTCTGCCCACCCCATTCTATCTCCATCCAGAATGTGACTAATACTAGTCCTTCGACCTACCCTACTGCTAAAAATGATGCTAGCCCCCCTCGGCTCCCGAAAATTGGCTCTTGTAGCAAGAAAACTAAAAAACCACTCCCCTGAAGAGGTTAGAACTCCCAAGAAAGTCAGAATCTAGGAGATCGATTCTGACATGGATATCATTGATGAGGCCAATACCCCCCACCTCTCTAGCAAGCTTGCCTCTAAACCCTCAGAAAAATCTTGGAGAGACCCCTCCTCTTCGCATGACACTGGAAATTCTATCCCAACTAATAATGTGGCCTTTCTCCACCATAACCCGACCCCTCACTTTGTTAGTTCCACCCAGGCTTCTGAAAGCCCCACTTCTTCAAAGAGTTCGGAGCCTGCAAATTCCCCCTCCCTGACTTTCAAACTGGAAAAAATGATGGTTGTGGAGGAGGCAAGTAGCATAAAAGAGGAGTAGGATAACAACCTGGCAGAGCTGGAGAAAAAAATGGTGGCCCTTTCTGATAATGTGCAAGATATCACCAGTAGACTGGAGGTGACAGAATCCAAAATGCATGATGTTTCTAAATTCGGGTTTAATGTGATGCGCTGCTTGGCTACCACTCTGTGCCTCATGCAGGAAAGTGCATCCAAGGGTAAAAGCAAGGATGATGAGGACTACAAGGCCCTGTTTAAATTCCTCACCAAGGAATGGTCAAGAAAGCCCCTCCCCAAGAGGAGCCATGGGAAAAAGAAGTAAATTCTCTAAATGCGGCGGAAAGTTGTTTTTTTGTTTACATTTAGTCGCCTGTGGGCGGATAGTGTTAGCCTATGTTTTTGTTTGAATTTCTATGTCTATTGCCCTGTGTGACATATGTCTAAAACTCTGCTTATTACTGCTTTATTCCTGCTAAACTCTCGTAGAATGATAATTGTTTTTGATAGAGGTAAAAGGTTGTAACTCTGCTGATTATATGCGGACAGTGGTTCTGCCACTGTTCTCCTTGTTGTTCTATGGGTCAGACCCCTTGTTTTTTGGCTGCTTCTAATATAAAAAAACATAAACATTATATCCATAGTATCTTTAATATCATAATAAGCAATCTAGACTAAAATCAAATAACTGATAATAATATTCATATCAACGCAGAGATCATAATACCAAAAAATAACATTTAAATGTACCAAAAAAAAATCAATCTTATATTTTTTAACTTAGTACTAAGAATTAAGAGTTGCCCATTTAATCTAAATCATTCCAAATATATTCTTAAACTCCTTTTAAAAAGTACAAACTTTTACATTTAACAAGATTAATCTTGTAAAAATTCTTATAAAACTATTTAACTTTACAATAAACCAAAAACCATTTGAATACTTATTATTTAACATTTAAAGAACACACATTTAAATATAATTATTTTGAAGATTCCTTAAGAATTATAATATCCTAGATGAAGTTGCTTTCGGTGGACTACTAAAATATTATTGAATAAATTGAATGAATTAATGATGGCTACTTTTTCTCTTTTTATTTAAAATCACATGGTTGTTCGTGAATTCAGTCTTTTGTTTTGTTTTCATGTTCATGTCCCACTTTTGAATTGCCATAATTGAATAAATCACTTTATGTTTGTTACTTTTAAATTATTTTTAAAACTAATTAATGTTTTAAGGCAGATGCTTTGAATGTACTTTGAGGCCTTCCATATGTATTGTTTTAATTAGATAATTTTTTAAAAATTAATAATTTTTTAATAGTGAAAATTATATACTTATGTTTTTTAATAATTTGGGTTTGTTTGATTAAAGTATTAAAAATGTAATAATTAATTTATAAGTAGCATAATTGTATATGGAATTGGTTTATGGCATTGTATGTTTTGATCTTCTTTATTATCGATTTTTTTGATTTAGAGTTTTGATATTTTTTTTTGGATTCATGATCGTTCGATTCATCATTTGCTACTCTAGATTAGATTTGTGGTTGTGGACTTGACCAAAGTTAGTTTTAAAGTCACAAATCTAAACCCCAAAATTTTAAAATTTTAAATTCATTTATTGGGTCAATGTTTCCCTCTCTTGCTAGTTGTTATGAACTCAACACATTATGTTGATTTGTGTGCTTGGTTATTATATGTATGGATACTTATTCACTCATTTGAAATAAGGGTTGAATGTAAAAATAGAATATCAAGATCTAAGAGCTTAAAGGAGAATTTACTTTATATTAATTTTCTTGTAACATCATTCGAGGTTACTTGCATGTGACTATTATCCTTGATCATTTTTCTTAAAGTTGTAAAGCTGGTTTGGATGGGGTTTGACTAAGGAGAACATGACCCTCATAATTCAACTTATTTTCTAAAGGTGTTTATAAACAATACTAGCTCTTACGCCAATTTAAATATCAAAATCAAGACAAGCGAAACTACTAAATGTTTGATCACCTATTAAAATCCTAAAGAAATCCATTAAAATGTATACATCTCAATAGGTATAACTAAATCACCCAATAATATCTCCTTAGACATTGCCACAAACAAAATAGAGCTAAAGGAACTAACTTCAACTTTAGCTTCAATTTTTTTTTTTGATGAATAAGTGTTTTAAGATTTTATTAATTAGAGATATTAACACATATATTTAAAAAAGTGGTAGGTGGATACAATATCACACCTCGAGAGCCACATGTGAATAGCCTAGAATAAAACATAACAATAAAAAATAAAGCCGCTAAGTGGCTAGAGCAACAATAGTTGGAGGAGCTAGAGGGTCATGGTCACTCAACTTCCCTATTGTTTGGTAGAATGTCACTAAGATTTATCCGAGAGAGATGCAACTAAGATTTAAGATCATCCCATGACATGAGGCTCATGGTACTTTTAGTAAATAAATATTTAGGGCTTTAGATGCCTTTTTTATAAAATCGTATGGCCTTAATCCGTGACAATTGATCCAAAGGGAGACCTTGGTTATATAGAAGGAGAGACTACCAAATATTATGTTTTTTGTTAAAAAGTCCATCCCTAAAACTAGAGCCAACACATCGAAGCCACGACTTAATGGCCTCCTAAGCATGCCATATGTTTCTAGCAACAAAAGTGCCATTGACATGAATAACTTCCTTCATGAAAATAAGGGTTTGAAACCCAATCCCCTTCTAGGTAGGTCAATTGATTAGAAATATTGAAGAAATACAATATGGTAGAATAATTTCCCAAGATTCATTTTCAAAATGAGATTGAATGACCCATTTGACACAAAGATCTAGCCCTTGGGGTTGGATAGACAACATCCCAACCTACCAAACTCTCAAGTGAAGTAAAAAAATTACCAAGAAACCTGATGAAAACCCTTGTGGTTGTCAGAGGAAGCCCAAAGAAAATATCTAAGAATATTCTCAAGCTTCAAGCAAGAAGTATCAAAAGGATCCCAATAGGAAAAATAATACACATGGGTGGCAACGATAATTTTAGAGTATACTTTTGAATTTGTGCCAAGAAAAGTGGCTTAGTAATTCAATAAGAAAGATTTTTTTTCCATTCTAACAAAAACTACATTGCAAAGAGCCATTGATGAAGTTTGAAAGGAAAAGGGAATGCCCAAAAACCTAAATATTTCTCCATTATCAATCCACTTACAACCAAAATTGTGAAGCCAAATGGTGTAGAGAGAGTGGATTATTGATAACAATGGGTTTTGTGCCACTAAATGGTTAAGCTTGAGATAAGGCAAAAAGTATCCAAACACTTGAGTGCCTCCTTGATATTTTTCTCCTCTTTAATGTGAGAGAAAATATTCATTGGTAAAATGAGCATTGACTAGTTGGTTTGATGACTCAAGCATGAAAACACCTGCACAAGCTTATGAGAAAAAGAACGCTCTTGGAGATACCCAAACCCTTCGGCAAAAAAAATATACAAAGAGGTTCAATATAACACCCTTTGTTGGTTGAACAAAAGAGGTTGAAGGTATGTTAATTGTAGTCACTAGTAGTGATGTAAGTAGAGGCATATGCAAAATTCATATTAATTATTTGAATGAATCTTGAGTTGAACCCTAAATCGTGGAGATTGGAAAGGATGAAGGGCCTTTCCATGATTTGAACCCTAAATCGTGGAGATTGGAAAGGATGAAGGGCATTTCCATGAAATCATGGAAAGGGTCTTTTGTTGAGAGCACTGAGCCCATTCCATTCCTCCCTAGATATAAATAATATTGTCCAAAATGAATCTTGATTAATAAACCCTATTTTCTTAGGATGAATGATTCAAGGAAGAAGATGATATAATTTTATGGCTAGAGCTTTGGAAATGATCTTATACGACACATTAAGAAGAGTGATTGACCATCAATTGCAAATATATTTAGGGTTATTAGCTTTAGGTGTGAACTTTATGTTATTGATAATATTTCCTAAGGAATTAGAATGAAAAGCTTCAAGATAGACCTTGTGAAGATCACTCCCTACATAGTCCCAGAGGGCCTTGCTGAATTCACAAGGGAACCCATCACACCTAATATCTTTATCATCCACCATAAAGATAATGTCCTCATTGAAATCCTACATGGAGATAAATTACTTGTAAAAGATTTTTTGTGCTCAAATGGCCAATAAGAAACAACTTGGAGGCATTCTTGAAGGACACTTTCTTACTCTAACGAGTTATCTTAAGCAATGAACAACTTTTCTTAATGCTCAATGAAGGAATGGGGAATGTTTGGGAGGTTGGTGAGCAACAATTGACCTTATTTGATTCTCTTCATGCTCTAGGAAGTATGACATTTGCTCTAACAAGTTATCTTGAGTAAAGAACACCTTCTCATAATGTTCGATGAAGGAATGAAGAATGTTTGGGAGGTTTGTGAGAAGAAATTAATCTTACTCGATTCTGTTTATGCTCTAGAAAGTATGACATGCTTGAAGAGCTTGAAAAAAATTCTTTACAAGCTAGTGCATTTTGGCATTGATATGAGCGCCTCTCATAGAATAATTGTTGGTAGTTTTATTTTATTGCTTGATCTCTACAACCCTATCCTATAAAGAAAGGAAGAATGGATTGTTGACAAGTACCTTCATAGCATGATGAAGATATGAGGTGGTGGTCTCGTGTGAATGTAAATAATGATTTATAAGAACGTATATAATGCATTGAATGTTCATACAAATAATATAATTAATTTCTAGTTCCAATATGATATATTGTGAATGCTATTGATATTATGTTAAGTATATAATCTCCTGCCTAGATCTAACTCCCTATTTCCCTTAATAGGACTAAGTGTAGTGTATAAGATTATAACATTAAAAAGTCATCGGGATTCAAAACTCTAGTCTATGTCCCTAGATTTCTTGCCAACATTGGTTCCATTATTAAGACCCTAGTTAGGTCTTGTTGAGGACGATGGGGTAATTTTTCAAATTCAAAACTACAAATTGGATAGAGGAGAAAGGAAGATGATGGAAAGGATATGAAAATCTGCAACACTATTCTCTTGATGTCTACCTTATGAGAAGGGGTTAGCTTCCAATGGGATGGAGAATGGAAAGGGGGAAGAGGTTCAATATGGATTCTTGAAAAGATGTGACCAAGAAGAAAAGTTTTCAAATAACTACCATGAGAAATAATAAAGGAGTAAAGGAACCCCAAAACTAAAACACCCATGGCAAGAAGAGACAAAAGAAATACAAAAAAATCAAGGGAAAAATTGAGTTAGCAAGATAAGTAACAATGACCAACACAAATGGAGAGGAAAGAAGATAGAGTCATATGATGGAAAGAGAGGAAAGACTTCACCAGAGGATGAAAATTATAGAGAGAACGAGGTTGCAGTGCATCAATGTGGGTGTTGTTGATCATGGCAAGGTAAGTGCCATTGAGAAGAAGAAGAAAGAGAATGGAGAAAAGGATGAAAAGAGCAAAAAAAAATCCAATTCATGTTGTAATAAAACAAGACAATTACCAAATAGTTTGGAGAAGGTTCTTGATGATTACAAAAAATATAGAAGGTTGTTAGGAGTCTGTAGTAGCATGGAGGATCCCACCCTACTACAACCTTCCACAAAACCCTAAAAACAAACCAAACTTATATCAAATATAACAATCAAATTATATTATAGATTTATTGATTTTTTTTAACTTCGAAGATCTTACCTTAAAATGAAGAATACTTAGAAGAGTTAATTAATTAGAATGTAAGGAATATAAGAAAATAGGAGAAAGACAAAGATGATAAATTTAAATCAAATTTGGGCAAAGAATTGAGGTCATTAACAAATCAAATGTCAGTTACAAGTAAAAAGATGAAACAATGTTTTGATGAGTCACAACCCCCTAAACAAGATCCATCCCCTTAGCCATGTATGTATGAATTTTTTTGTGGAAGAAGAAAAAGAGAAAGAAGAGAGTAGAGTAAGAGTTTGTTCGGGATGAAATATTGAGAATTGAGTTCTTTGATATTATGTTGGAAAGAGATAAGGGTAGAGAAAGAATCCCTGGATAATTCAATCTATAAAGAAGGAGAAAAAGGAATGTCCCAAAATTTAGAAACTTAAACCAAAAAAGAAAACACATAAGATGGAAGCATCAATAAAGATACCATTCTTCATCTAGGACACCATCAAAGCATCTAATCATGTTTTCTTGTTGGAATTCCTATGTGAAAGGAAAGGTGTAGAGGAAGATAGATAGAGACTATCGAGCTTTATGTCATCTTTAAGAAAAAGATGATCCAAATGGGTATATGAAGACCTATCCTCAACATGGAAGTATTAAGGATGAGGTTAAAGATGGTTTCTTGGTAAGTTTGATACTCCATCCATCCCTATAGAAAGTGTTAGCAAAATGAGGGATTTGGTACAAAGGAAGAATGAATTAGTCAAGGCTCATAATAAAAGGTTTAAGGAGGTATACTACAAGTTGGAGAACCACTCTTAGAGAAACAAAAAAATGAATGGTTCACATCTCGAATGCAAAAAGATATCAGGGTGGCTCTAGATGGAAGAGTGTTTGAATCCTATAGAAACCTAATTGGAATTGCTTAATGAATTGAAGCACAACCCTAGAAAGAATAAAAAGGTTGAAACAAAATCTCTTAAGGAAATCCTATTGCAGATATAGAAATTAACAATTCAAAGTGAAATCATAGAAAATGGAGAACCAAAGAAGGAAAAATAGATATGGTGCACATACTACTCTAGAGAGGGACATGCTCGAAATGAATACTCTAAATCACAAGGAGAGAGGAGCATTGTCACATTACATATAGAAGTCAAAACAATAAAAGTTAATTCAACAATGTACTATGTTATTTGTAGAGAATGGGATACCCACTTGCTTGAGGATTGTCTGGATTACCAGACTCTAGCCCAAAATTGAGGAAATCCCTATCACAAGGATGTCAAAGGTAAAATTATAGTGCAAATGAAAGGAATGATGAAGGATGAAGATAGCACCCTTGGAGGAAAAATAAAAATTCTCAACCATGTGTAATAACTCATAGTAGGAGTATATTGAGGATAATCGACAATCAAATTATAGAGGAAATAATGACTGAGGAACAAATAACAGTGAGAGGAATGATGTTGCATGCTTCAACTGTGGAAAATTTGGTCACAATGTCATTTAGTGTTGGATAGATAAGAAGAAGAAATGCTCATTTTGTGGAGATGAATCACATGACTTGTATAAATGTGAAAATGCATGACAATCCTTTCAAAATGCAGGAACACCATAATGAATTGATGACCTACAAAGATGATCTAAAGTGATCCAAAGAGTACCTCCACAAGGAATACAAGGTTTCCAAATAATGGATATATGTTGTCATTGATGTCAAAGGAATGTTGTCTTTGATATACGATGAGTGTTAGATTTGTTGCTTACTTATGTGGCATCTAAAAGGTTGAAGAAAGTATATTACTGTCTTGTCATGTCAGACTAGTTTGAGTTGCGACAATACTATGGATTTCTATGATTGTGGAATCAGTTGAGATATGTCTATAACATCATGGTGCATGTAATGCCCCTCCCTTGTTCAAACATTGTTTCACCTTTTGGTTGGAATTTTTGTGGACCTTTTTAGTTCTCTTGTGGTCAGATGATACTCTTTGTTATGATCACTCTTATCAGGATACTATGCTATGTTGTCTTGGTTTTGATAGATGATGTTTATGCATTATGTTTTTATGGATGTTTCAATGTTAGATTTCATTTGAGTATTGTGTATGGATGTTAGATGTTAGACTTTATTTATGAATACTGATTATGGATGTATAGATGTTGGATTTTATTCATATGTACAAGGCATCGACTCCACCTAATTCTTAGGTTTGAGAGTGCCAATATAATCCCGGTGGAAGTTGTGGGAGATATCATAAGGCCTGAAATCCATATCCTTAGCCCTACTCGGTCATAGGACAATGTTTTCTATTGTGTCGACCCTATATATATATTGAAAGGTCAATATGTATGTATGTATGTATGCATGCATGCATGTATATATGTATGTATGTATGTATGTCTACATATATATACATACATATACATATACATATACATATACATATACATATACATATACATATACATATACATATACATATACATATACATATATAGTATATATGTATACATATACATATATAGTATATATGTATAGTACATATATATATATATATATGTATATATGTATATACATACATACATACATACATACATACATGTATATATGTATATACATATATATACATATATACATACATACATGCATATACATACATACATGTATATACATGTATGTATGTATATACATATATACATATATATACATATATGTATGTATATATGTATATGTGTGTGTGTGTGTGTGTGTGTGTGTGTGTGTGTGTGTGTGTGTGTGTGTGTGTGTGTGTGTGTGTGTGTGTGTGTGTGTGTACATATGTATATGTATATGTATATGTTAGTACATTTTTTGTATTTTGAGCATTATTAATTGGTAAATTAAATTAAAGCTTTACTTGATCAATTGAGTAGGTAATTATTATATTTAATCTAAAGAATCTGGGTAAATTCTTATATTGGTAAATTAATGACTGGGTTTATGCATGTGTGTTTATGTTAAATGTCTTTATATATGATGTTAATTAATTGAGGGAAATTAATTTAGTGATTATATTTGTGATTTATTTTATGTTTAGTCATGCATGTTCATGTATCTGTGTTTAATTGTAAGTTTATTCCTCTTTCCCAATAGCGGTCATTATTTTGAGTTTTGGTGTATGTTTGATCATCCATGTTTTTCCTTGTGTGCCCTTCCCATGATGAGGATGCATGTGGTCAAGTGTAATGGTAATTTGTATTGCTTCCCATTGTGATGTAACTTGGTTGGTAATTTCTTGTGCCTTGGAGTTTTTCCTTGGGTATGTTTAATGTCATAAGGGGGAGTGGCTTCCAAGTGGGGGTCGGGGCCTAAAGTGACTGCCAAGATAACCTGTTGGAAGTTACTTTAATAAGTGATAGCCTAATAATGAATCTAGGGGGTTGGGTAGATACACACATTAATAAAGATAATGCTTGCTCACTCATGACTTGAGTGGTCGATTAGGCTCAAGATGTGGTGGGAAGGCCGAGAATGGTGTGATCAACTACCTTGTCCTCACAAAAGGTATGTTGGTTCCGTATGAGACTTGGATGGGGGATGAGGGTTAGGAGAGGCTACCAAGATAACCCAAGATATGGGTCGGGGCCTATGGAGACCTACTAGGATAACTCATAACAAGCTATGCGATGACACTCCTCCCTTGTGTACACCGTTGTCATGTTTTGTGTTGGGACTTTTGGAGTTACTTTGTGTTGGCATTTTACTTATATGAGTTTTAATTGAGTCCTTACCCGGTGGAACTTTGCTTTGACCATGTGTTATGTTGTCTTGCTTGTGTGCTTGAGGGCCTTATGTTATCTCCTACCACAAGGGGTGGACCTTCAGTTTCCACATGGTCGGAAGTTAGTTGCCTTCTTTCATCGAGGATTTGGTTCCCGACTTGTGTGGATCGACTCCTTTCATGTTGTAGCAGGCTACACTTTGTTTGGGTCAGCTCAGTGATGTCAGAGACCTTATGGAATTTGTTTTTGTACTTATGTATATTCACGCCTTCATGACAATTATGTAATTGAAGTATCAATGGGTGTAAAAGATGAAATTATGATGTGACACTAATGTGACTATGGTGTATACTTAATGTGAACTTGATGTTTATGTAATGAGAAATAGATGATAGATTTGATGTTAGGTATTGGCAATATTGATCTTAATATTAAATGTGAACATATTTATTAATCGTTACTTTTTATGTTATGTTAATTGTTATTATGGGTTTCTATGAATGTGGTTTTAGAACTTGATATTGTGGTGTGATGCAAATGAGTAATTTAATAATAAGTTTAAATGGAATACCTTAGTCATTCACATGAAACATGTTCTCTTGTGTAGCAATATTATTCTTATTAGTTTCAATATCTTTAACTGATGTTATATTAGAATTGTAAGAACGTTAAGAAACCTTAGGGGAAAGATGTAGTTGTTTTCCGCATGTGCAATTTAGATCCATTCTTATCCTTCTTTAGCTTTAAACATTATTCAATAGTTTTAATTTTTTTTATTTCACTTTCATTTGGTTAAGTTAGTTTTTTCCTCTAGGGTTTCTTGGTGGGGCGTTACAATGCATCTATTAATTTTAATAGAAGTATTTTGAAAGTTTATCTTAGAGTGTTTGGAGAAAGTTACCTAGATAGTGAGCTTGTTCTAGTAACTTGTTATGATCTGCATTACTTAATTTTTGGGAGTTATGCCTTACAATTTGAAAGGAGAGTATTTTTACACATTATTAATCATTGTCCAAAGTTTTTGGAGTTATTTTATAGTTGTCTACATGTTTGAAGTGATATAATTATCACTATGCCACTGAATTTACTAGTTTCTGGTTCAGAATTTATGTGGTAGCAACTTGTGGTGTGTGCCCTCCGAAGGTAGTGTGTGGATTCCCATTGGGACCAGATAAGGCTACATTGGGTTCCATATAGCATATTATTTCTTCTAGCGTAGTGTGTGGGCTATTGGAATTGGCCTATTACACGTTTGGATACATTTCGTTAAGGATTATTTGTGTGGTCAAATTTTAGATGTTATTTCTATGTTTTGGGCCTACATGTGAATGTAGTTATAATTTTAACACACACACATATAGGTGTCTTAGATTCATTTCTAAGAGTACTTTTAAGGATACAAATTTATATCATACAAATTTGGGGATGATGTTGTGTGTAGTATCCTAATTTGTGTGCACCACTATTAAAATATCATATGTTGTGTAGGAGAGTGTCTAAAGGTTGATTAGATCCCCTAGAAGATGAGTTATCAAATCTAAAGGTTTGCAACCTATCTTTCTAGAATTCAATAGAACTGGTGTTTCACCTTTGAGTTGTTGCTCAGATATCTATATTAAGGATTGGTATCTCTGGTGGTTTGGTGCCTGCAAATACAAAAGGGGATAGGCATCTCAGGTAGGTTGGTGCCTACTTCACAATTGTAAATGATTCATTATCTTATGGGGTTGGATTTGGGTAGTAGATCTAATTAGCTATTCTCATCATGGTTTTTCCCATCTATGTTTTTCATGTACATCTGATGTTCATGGTGTGAATGTGTGTTTACTTATATTGATTACTTATTGCATCATTAAGGAAATTGAATTAAGTTTATTTGATGATATCTGATCTAAACTTATTGTTATTGATGTTGTAATTTGAAGTTGAAAATGAATATAATAGTTCACCCCCCTCTTATTCAATTGTGTGTCATTCAATATGTTACTCTAATACATCTAATGAAGAGTACTATAGAGAGGAGTAGGTCATAGAGATAAAGAAGAAGAAGAAAAATTAACCAAAGAAGCAACCCACAATCCTTACAAGGAAAGGCACTGATACTGGAAGGGGTAGAAACAAGGACAAATTGACGAAGAATATTAAGACTCTAGTCTAGAAGAATAAGAGAATGAGTACTTTTATCCTAATATATACCATCATGAGAAGATAGTGGAGAAGGCAAAACAACATATTATGTGCAGTAACAACAAGAGGAGGTAGGTTGTTTCACCAGAGAGGAGGTAAGAATGTAGAAGTATTTGTACTCCTTATCACAATAAAATACTTAGTGGTGAAGTTGAAATAATTAGTCAAGTACTAGAATAAATAAAAGCAATAGAAAGCTAACCAACTATCTAGAAAAAAGAACTATAACAATGGTCCTCTACTTATTAATTTGTATCTAAATTACAATAAAGTGAAGTATGTTATGGTGGACTTGGGTGCAGATCCAAAGATCATACCGACTACCACATGGGATAGACTACGAAGACCAAAGCTTTTAAAAACACTTGCGAACATAATATTAGTAGATGGTTTCATAATGGAACCACTAGGTACATAGAAAAATGTTGAGGGTACTATCAAAGGCATCAAACAAGTTGTGGAATTTGAAGTATAGAAATGAAGGATTCATCCAACACCTTTATAGACTTGTTGGGATTGAGATGGTTTGTAAACTCAAATGGTATTATGGATTCCCAAAAAGAAGAGATCTCATTTGTAGATGATAATAGAATAGTCCACATTCCATTTGGTGAATAAGAAGATAGAACATATATGGAAGAAGTTCCATACGATAAAGAAGGAGATGATTTATGAAACCTCTACTCTCTATGAAAACTCTCAAATGCAAAAGAAGAAAAAAATGTCAATAGATATAAAGAAATTTATCTTGATAGTAACCATGAGAGCGCATATAGTGATGAAGTTATTGATGCTTGGATCAAGGGAGAACAAGAATTAACATCCTAGAAGGTGTATGGGTTATGGAGGGAATTTCTAATACATAACAGACCCCTTAGACCGACATAAAATCGTACAAGGTACTATAGGGTACTGTAGATTAATTAAAATGATACATAATCATCACCCAAGTACCTTATCACTCAGTTACAACCTAGAAAATTTGTACATGAAAAATTAAAAACTAAATCACTAATTAGACTACTGCAATTTGGATTAAGACATAAGCTTGCAAAAAGATCCCTCATAACCGCCAAGGAAAAAACCTATAAACAATATTCACCAAGGCTACAATAGTAGAGGTTTTGTGACAATTAAAGAACAAGACCCTAATCTCGTGCTATTTACATAAACTTACTTAAATTTAACCCAATGCATATATTGTTTTATAATATACTATAATGTTGATAGACAAAATAAAGTTCTAGAATAATAGGAAAAAAAATGGTAGGAAAAGGTAAAAATAACTATCACAATAAATGAATTACCTTGGGAAAAAATTATAAGTATCAACCCTCACAATCACACTCTTGATTTTTTCCTTATAATTGTTGTTGCTATCATCTTACTCTTATGAACTCAACCTTTCACATTCAAATCCTAGCTACAATTTTCCCTTTCATTGCTACACTTTGAGACTACCAACATGATTAGACCTATTCTCATTGATTCTTCATGGAAACCCCACCCCAAATATAAAATTTCCCATATAAAGCCATGGAGGGCAACCCAAAAAATGCATTATCGAAAGTACTTAGAGACATTATCTATATAGAGGATACCTATAAATACAATTATGCCCCAATTGTAGAAGTTGATCAAACAATGTTTGAAGAACTTATTGTGACTTTGTTACAACCCAACACAAGTAACTAATTGCCACAATACAACCAAATAGTAGAGAAGAAGCTAGATGTATGGAGGGAGTTCCTAGATTTTTACAACAAAGGAGCAATGGGTCCGCATGGTATTCAATCGGTTCTAAGATGAATATCTATAATGGTGAAAAATTAGGGTTTCCACCACTAGTTGTAGTAGAAACCACTAATTTTAGGCTTAGGCACCACTACATTAAAGAGGAGTGAAACCAATAGGTCTAGCCACAAATCAACAAGGATAGGACTGAGAATTTTATTGGATTCACTAGGGTTTGGAGATTAATACCCTCTTTTAAATTGAATTGTTGAAATGCTGAAATTAAGGTAAATGTGTTAGAATTGAAGTGATTATGCACAAACAATGAGCTATAGTTATTAGATTGAGCCATGAACCTGGATTTGAGTAATATAAGAGTATTCAAACTTGTTCCCAGAAGGAACTCTTGATTCATCGGGATTGGATTGGCCATCGCTCTAGTCCTCCGTACTTTTTACCGTCTAAAGGGGAACTTGTTCATCTCTATAAAGAAGGCTAATTCTGAAGATCGTAGCTTCATACCTGGTCCTGCACACACTAGAGAAGTGGAATAGGTTGGGAATAGGAGTTTGCCTAACTTAAACCCTAGTTTAGGAATTGACCTTGAATGAAATATTACAAATACTAAAATAATTAATGGAAATGTATACCTCACATCTGCAATTGTTGATAATGATGCTTTGCTTCTTGAATGTAATCACATGTGTTGTATGAAATGGCATGAATGTCACAACCCTCCTTTATCACTTTTGGATTTAAAATACAATTCTATTATATTTTTGGATAAGCTATTTAAATGATTGAATGAATATTATAAAAGAATAAAATAATAATACACCCACACACACACACATGGAAAATATGCATTATTTTTATTTATATATTTTTCCACTTCCAATTATGACACATGTTGTAGTAAGAATAAGAAGCTTCTAGAGGATTCTCCACCACCTTGCATGTAACTCCCCCCCACTAAGTCTAATCAATTTGCATGAAGTCCAAAATTGGGAAAGAATCTCCTTTTTAATTAAAATTTTCTAGATAGTGGGAAGGAGGGAATTTTCTTATAAAATTATATGCAAGTTTCAAAGAAGGGAGTTGATTATGTTTTGAAGGAAATTTCCCAAGCTTTAGAGGTAGATCTTTTTGGTAGTCTCATTTTGGCTGCGGGAATTTTAAGTTGTGGTTTGAAGGATTTCCCTCAAGTTGCAAGGAAGGATCATAAGGGTAACTAGTGGATTCAACATCAAGCTCGCTAAACTAGGTTCTCTCCTTGTTGTTTATCTTTACATTTACTGTGAGGAATTCGTAATATCAAAAATAGTTATAGATCTTCCTTTATATAAAGAAATTCTTTTATTAGATTTCAAATCTTTTATTTGGAGATAAATAATAATGATAATGCTTTCATATAGTGCATGCAAAGGATAGTTATTTATTTATTTTATTTTCCTTAAGAAGATGTGCACATGATCTTGTTTTTTTTTGTTTTTTTTCCAAAGATTCTAGCAAAAAGAAAATCATGTTCTTTTGTTTGTTTAAAATCTCTCTTTCTGAGATTAAATTTCTTCCCTGTATGATTGAATATTTTTCAATTATCTGGTTCTTTGAATGAAAATCTGAGTCTCATTCTTTAAATCTCTCTGAGATTATTAGATAAATAATTCTTTTATGTGATTATTAGTTAAACAAATCTCTCTGTGAATATTAATTAAAATAAAATCTCTGTGAAATGAGTTGAATAAAATCTCTGTGAAATGAGTTGAATAAAATCTTTGTGAAATGAGTTGAATAAAATCTCTGTGAAATGAGTTGAATAAAATCTCTGTGAAATGAGTTGAATAAAATCTCTCTGTGAATATTGGTTGAAACTCTGTGAATATCAGTTGAATAAAATCCTCCTGTGAATACTGGAAAACGAATTCTAGAAATAAACAATTCCCCTGTGAAATCTGGAAATAAACTTCCTCCCTATGAATGTTGGAATAAGCTCTCTCTCTCTCTGTAAATGTTAATCTCCTGTTGGCTGTAAAATCAAAAACAATGGTTTGGTCATCTATTTTATCCATGTTTTCGAAAAAATTTGAATGCATACAGTGGCATACAAGGGCGGCGGGTATTGTAACCGTTGGGGGGACATCGGTAGCCCCCCACTACCCCTGCGGTCACTATCACGATAGTGGCCGCAGGGGAGTGGAGGGGACCACGGTGCCCCCTCAACCCTGCGGGCCTGCGCATGCATACCGTAGGGGTGATGGGACCCGTGGTCCCCACTCCCCCCTTAATTTACTATTAAAATAAAAATAAAATAAAAAAAGAAATTGCTTATTTTATTTTGTGAATAGTTTTTTTTATATATTCTTTTTAATTTGCAAATTAGAAATTCTAGTAATTACTTTGGGGTAAAATTTCAAGTAATTGCTAATAATTATTTTTGTTTAAATCTAAAGTTTAATTTAGGAAATGCTAATTCTTTCCTTATAAATTTTAAGTTGTTGAATTTAACTTAGAAAAGTTTATAAATATTAGGGATTATTGTGTAGTGAATTCATGATTAAATTATCCTTGGTAAATTTTATATTCGTAAATTATATTATGTCAAATTCTTTTAATTAAAGTTATTCATTCCATTTAAGATCCATTGGGCACTTAGTTGGCCTTTAGCAATTAATTCACATTAATATGATTCGAATCGAATGCCTAAATTAATCACTATTTTTGGATTGCTTAATCATGCACGCAAGTTACGCTATTCTTATATCATGCAAATTACTTATAGATTAACTACATTTATTGACGTTATCATCTCCATGCAAGTACACATGTATTCATTAATATGCAAGTTTTTATATGCAAGTTATATTTCAAGTTATGGTTTGTTTTTTAATTCTACGTAATTCTTCAAGTAGTTATTTCAATCAATTAAAATTATGCACATTCAATTAGTAATTGTTTTCAAGCATGATGTTCTCATAGTTTCTTAGTTAGAAAAATAAATAAAGGAAGATGGAAACCTAAACCTAGTAGCGTTCGGTATATACGGTGCCTTTGGTTCACGCTTACGGGTAATGTCGTCATGTTGAACTACTGCACTTAACACCTAATAAAGCTACATTAACGACGTCTATGGCATCATCCCTATAAATCGTCGGGGAGTAATAAGGGGCACTTGGAAGTTAAAATCCAAGGGGCAGGTAATCCCCCTTGGATCGATAATCTAATAAGATAATTTTTTAAAAATGATTTCACATCCGTTGAGATAAACCATAGTAAACCCCTTAGGGTTGGTCAAGTAAAATGCTTTTATGAAATCAATTTTTAGTCTTGAAGAGATATTGGTGATTGACAATTTGGTCAAGGGTGACGCTCATAATAAGAATTAGGATCTAGTTGTTTTAGGCCACAAGCAATAGGCCATCTTGAGCCTTTGCTTAAGCGCTACCACCGTGGGTAGCAACCGCAGAGAAACTGTCTGGGACATTGACCCTAGAAAGGGTTGCGTACCCACTAATCAGTTTACATCAAACCATAGAGTAGAAAATAGAACTACATACTTTACGCCTTGATCCCATGCCGAAGCGGGTATGCAGTCTTGGGACAAAGTTGTCCCTCGTACTCAGGCGTTTGTGGGTGGGGTCTAGGCTTGGTAAAAGAAAGATTGAGTAAGAATCCTATTTTGAAATATAAGATAATTAAATTGGAAAAAGTAATTCAATGCATACTCGGAAGGAATCCCGTATGGATTCGCTTGACTTCCTGAGGCTTTAAGCCAAATTCCGAGGCGGAATTCAAGCTTGTATTATGTTATTTAATTCCTCCTAAGGACGGCGACCTCGGTGCACTTTTGTTAGAAGAGTGTAGTACTTAGTGAGTGGCTCAGGACCCAAATGGTCCCGATGAGTCTAAGTCTCTGGCCAGAGCACCTCCTATCCCGATTGGATAGATGCCTACCCCGTATGGGTAGATGCCTATCCTGTATTGGATAGATGAATTCTTAAGTCCCGTATGGACCGATGCCTACCCCGTATGGGTAGATGCCTATCCCGTATTGGATAGATGAAATCTTATGTCCCGTATGGACCAATGCCTAACCCATATGGTTAGATGCTCACCCTGGATGGATTAATGCCTAATCCAAATGGGATGCCCAGAGTATGCAATTGAATCAAACACAATGATTAAATTAAACAAAAAAAAAAGAATGGTCAATTTTGTTGAGTTAATTATGGTGGGTTATTATAATGAACATGACAAACTCCTAATCACACACACATTCTTGCATATGAATGATGTAATTTTGCTCCATAAGGATTGAATGAAGAATATGCAACCGTGAAGACCTCTAAAAATGCTTGATGATGAAAGCTTCATGGATGCAAGGATGCTAGATTGATCACTTGGAGACTTAGATTGAAATGAATTGATTAATGCCTTTATATATGAGATCCCAGGTCAATTTACCGATTAGGCTAACCTCCAATAGTCATGTTGAGCCTCCAATTTAATTTCGTGCTACAGAGATAGGACCTAACTCACACTTCACTATAGGGCTTGACCAAGGGGGACTAGAGTGTTAGTGCCATGGTCCTCCTCAATCAGAGATCATAAAAAGCCCCAAGGAGAAGGATGTCCCTCCAAGAAATAAGCTGACAAGTGCACATGACCTTAGAAATGAAGTAAAGGCACTGGATGAACCTAGATAGGAGATGAGGAGGAGACACACTAAAGTAGGGGCACAAAAATGAGGTGTAAATTAGTCTGGTGACAATTTACGTCATTACAATATATATGCCTGGATAGACCTTAAATGATTACAAAGGAGGTAGTTCAAGTAGCAACCAAACTATGTGTGCAAGATGTTAAAGAAGGCCATAACGAATGCATAGGTTAAAAAACTTATTTAAGCAACGTATGATGGAAGGAGCTTGGATGTAACAAAAATTACTTATCCAACAATGAAATATGAAACTATGGGAATTGTATATAATGTACATACTTAAAAAAATGATAGGGTTATACTATTACAAGAAATACCAGTCCACACACACACACAAGACTTCTTGATGCAAGCTATGGAGTAACGTAGTGTTACTCAGCTTCCCAAGGAGGGTCCCATGGTTCTCTATCTCACAATGTCCCTCAAACCAATGTTTTGCTCTCAGATTACTGAGCAAAATGGTTTAGGGATGGCAAATATGAGAACGAGAGAGATTTTAATTGATTTTAGTATGAGATGTGTTGTAAGCTATGTATGATACTAAAAT
The DNA here is from genome assembly GCF_030272615.1 of Cryptomeria japonica. Taxonomy (NCBI): domain Eukaryota; kingdom Viridiplantae; phylum Streptophyta; class Pinopsida; order Cupressales; family Cupressaceae; genus Cryptomeria; species Cryptomeria japonica. The sequence goes on from NC_081408.1 coordinate 539,929,918, forward strand.
GCAATACACTAGATGATAAGATGACGAGGTTAGTATGAATACTATCCTAGCATACTATATTTAGTCTATGATTGAACTAAAATGATAAAGAAATTAATCTAAGCATGCATATTAGTCTAATTTATGATCTAAAAGAGAGGCTTAAATGATGAGCATAAAATGATATAAAAGCTTGAAACAATTTGAGCATAAGTGTGATGCTTCAAATTTGAAAGATGATTGTTAAAAATGGAGGAATGAGAGCTCTATTTATAGCACAAACAGGGCAATGGATGGTCAAGATTGAATGGTTTAATCAAGGGCCAAGTTTGAAAGTTGGGGATCCATGTGCACAATTTGCACCAATGAAATGGTGACAAATGTCCACACAGGATTGGGTTGAAAGAAGAGGTTGGAGGCATTAAAGGCCTGAGAAAACCTCATGGTTATCTAAAGGCTAAGGGTCAAGTCTAAGTTAGGTTTACCCAATGAATTAGGATCTAATCCAAAGATAAACCTTTGTGCAAATGATTAAGAGATAATCATGGTCAAAGCATTAATGACCTGCTGAGACCCTTGGGTTGGGTAGAGGTTGAGTCAAAACAAATGTTTTAACCATGTGGGAGGGTTTGAAATAACCATTAATGGTTATTGGAGACTTTGGGGATTAAGTGGTTGAAGGTTGGAAGCCTTCAATGGTTTTCAAAGACTTTGGGGGTTTTGGTGGTTGAAGGTTGAAAACCTTCAATGGTTATCCAAGATTTTGGGCCTTTTGAGAAGTGACCTCCCTTTGCTTAGGGATGTGACAAAATTTAGAGGAGGGTTAGGTTAATTAGAATCGATTAGAAGATTCTAGAAGGGATTAGGAAGGGGTTTGGGATTTTGCAAGTGGATGGGGGATAATAGGATTTAATTGAATTATTTGATTTTCATTCAATTTGGTTGTAATTAAATAAATTTGATTTATTCAATTTAGGATAACTATTTAATTAAATTTGAATTTAATTAAAAGTGGCTAGGGGATTTAATTGAATAAAATGATTTATTCATTAAATGGTATAGTGAATTTTATTTAAATAAATTGAATAATTTATTTAATAAAATAGAAGAATGTGGATAATTTAATTAAATTGGATTTAATTAAATAGGGAAATGAACATAAAATATTCATTTAGGAATGTGGTCATTTTTATACGTCTACACATACTACCTAGAAAATGGTGGTCGAAGGAAAGAATATTGATCTTGTGAATTCCTACCCCTGGAGTTTTTGGATAACACAACATGCACAAAACAAATGCACTAGAAATTATAGTAAATTACCCTACTCATTTGCTTCACTTTTTATTTCATGCACGAACTACTAACCCATGTCAGTAAGGTATGGAACCCTAATAGAGTAGTTGTGGCACAAATACAAGAACATGCCAAGAATTTATAAGATGTCACCTCCTTCATAGCCACATATTGGAGGTTTCTCAAAACTTTTCAGAAGATAATTCAAGATAGGGAATGAATTTCCTATGATGTGGTCTAGAATTTTATAGATATTATTTTTTTATAATAGATAAAGAATATACTATGATGGAGGAAATAGAACCTTGGACATATTGGATCCCAAATTTTTTCTATGAAATAATAGATGCCGAGATTTAATTCTATACAATTAACTTACTAAAACTCCCTAAAGACCCTATAATAGAGAAACACCCCACATACTAGGAATACATGGATTCCATGGCCAATGATAGATCTATAGATTATTTCAAGAATAATGGAGAATAATTGCATGTACAATGGGGTCTACTTAAGAAAGAACTAGGGGAAAAAATTGAATCCACTCCTAGGAGGTCTAGATGGCTACAAGTAGACACATCCTCCTTAGAACCCAAACAAGGAGAAAGTAGATGGCCCAAGAACATGGCACTTCTTTCTACACCTAAATGAAAGGGCCCTAACAAAGAAGAAGCATCAAAGGCTATAATACACATGAGTGTTGAGAATAATCACAAAAGGAGAAAGAACAAATAACAAAGAACAAAGACAAATCTCCCCACAAATAGTTGAAACTAAGATAGAAGAGGAAGAAGGACCAAGGATACCTCAACATCAAAATAAACCATAGCCCTAGAAGTCTCCCCCTTGCTTGATGAGGACCAACTATATAGTGGATTGTTTAGAAAAAGACTGCTCAGAGAGAATAATTCAACACTACATATGAATGGTAGTTACCAATAAAATTCTCATAGAAAGAGCACTAATTTGGTATATTTCGGCTTCAAACAAAACAATACAAGATTTAATTGATGAGTTACTGGACCCCTTGACCACAACATTCAAATTGCACATGAAGAAATCAATGAAAGAAAAGGAGATACTAGTGGGATTAGCAATTGGAGAGTTGGCCCCTCACATTATACCACCACAAAAGAAATGAGTGGGATGCATACTATATATGGTAAAATTGGGAATTCAAAATATTGTAAAACTTAATAAGATTCCACCACTTAAAACACTAGTTCTACAATGAAATCCACCATACACCAATGAAGAACCTAAAAACATGCAAATAAACAAATATGAAAGATTATACCATCAAATGCTCAATAGGGTTTGATCTCCATTGTTTCCTATCTTCATTGATCTTTCTTTGATATGTTGATTGCTCTTAGATTTTGTAATGTGCACACACGCTCAATAAAGAATGCATTGTGGTTGTGTAGACGCTTGAGTGATTGATCACTTATAAGGGAATTAAGGTATTAGGGATGGATAAGGAGAAATGATCCTCTTTTATACAAACTACCCTATAAATGGAGGGCTAGGAGAAAGAGGTGGAGGGATAAATGGTTAACTCAGATTAGAGGGTACGTATAGAACATGGGAAAATATTAGAGAGGTGGTTAAAGGTGGATTAAGAGATGAATGAAAAGTGTCATGGAGGGAAAAAGCTAATGAAATTAATTAACTAAATAAAGATTTATTTAATTAATAGAAGAGTTGGGGCCAATTAAATATATTAAATATTTATTTAATTTAAGGAAAGTAAAATTTAAATAAATAAAAATATTTATTTAAATAGGGAAATGATAGAAGAAGATTAATGAATTAATTTAATAAATAAAAACCTATTTAATTAATAGAAGGCTTATGAAAAAATAATTAAATAAATAAATATTTATTTAATTAGGCTAAGACAATTTTAGGTGGCTACACATACAAACAAAAGAGCTTTGGTCCAAGCAGAAGTTAGAAAAACTAATGTTGAAAAAGTAAGAGATAATCCAAATAGTATGGCAAAAATAAGGGAAGCAACTACAAAATCATATTAGAAGTTGCATGAGGAAGAATCAAAATATACAACTTATTCAAACAACCCTCTTAGCCTCCCAATTCTTCCCCATCCTCATCCTCCACAATATCCCCTATATATTCCATTAAGTACTTCTTGGCCAAGTAGAAGCAAATACAATTGGAGGCCTCTTTGCATCTCTTCTAGTTACCTCTAGTCAGATTCCAACCGGATTTAGTTAGAATTTCACCATTTCACAAATTTAATTTGGGGGATATCTTGCACCAAATATCCTAGGAGGAGATCCTAAAATAGCATGTATAAATTTTGGATCAAATAGATAATTTGGTGAAACAAATATACAATAAGTTTCCTCATCTCAAAGGGGACTCATTACAACCACTACCCCCAGTTAAGGATCTTGATGGATGAAGTAGTAAAAAATACCATACTATAGAAGGATGCCTCAAGACAATTAATTACCATAGATATTCAAAAATCCAAAATGGATGAAGGAAGAAGTGTGCTCTTCCCACTTTATGTTAGAGAACCGATTCAATATAATAAAGCATATAGAGGGGGATTTGAATAGTCTATATCAATTTTGTTTGTAGTGGCCGAATGTGGTTACACCTATCAAATTTAAAATGCACTTGGAACTTTATATAATTAAAATATTGACTAACTATGATATACTAAAGGATCTAGATGGTCAATATCTAGTAGGCTTAGAAACCTTGCATGGCTAATCTCCACAATTGTAAGATCAATATGGATAAGACTTGACACCTTTTTCATCAGTTGAAAGAGGTTGTTAATATAAAATTGTCTCATATTACCAACATTCTTCAATAAGTCCAATACCTAACCTAGAACATCCAATTAGCTATCATGATTCTAAAGTAGAAAAGAAAATGTTGCAGATCCAAGTCCACATACAAAAAATGTAGTTTGACAAAGAATCAATGGAACAAGAATTTTGAGAGATTTAAGGAGATATATAAGGAGATTCTTTTGGTACAATAGAACTAACATGAGAATAAGTCAAGGTTTTGAAAGGAAGATAATGTTGGTAGGGACATAGTCGCCAGACAAACTTTCAAAGAACATGTCGCATCTTGCTACATAGAGTTTGTAGAGCCTAGGAGTTGGAACATAGCATGTAGATTAGGGACACTATGTATAAATAATATCCCATCTCATACATACGAACATATTGTAAGATGTGATCACAAGTAATGAAGATATGAGAGTGATAGAGTGATAAAGTCATATAATATAAAGAAATCAATATAATAGAAGATACAATATAAATGTATATGAGTTATAAGGACGCATATGATATATTGAATGAATACAAATAATACAATTAATGTTGGGCTCCAATACATGATATGTTGTGAATGTCCTCGATATTTTATTAAGTATATAATCTCTTGTCTAAATCTAATTTCATATTTTCCTTAATAGGATTGAGTCTCGGGTATAAAATGACAACACTAGACAGTCATTGGGGTTGAAAACACTAATACGTGTCCCTAGATTTCTTGCTAACATGATACAAAGAAAAATTTGTCACTTGGATGCCAACAAGGAATGGGATAACATGGCACAAGAAATAGCATTATATCACTTGTTCATAAATTCATGAGTGTAATGGTTGGAAAATTAGGAATTAAGGTTTCATTGAGTAAATCTACTAAATAACCCAATTAACTCCACTACATTAAAAGAGGGTTGAACCAAATAGATCTAGCCTCAATATAAATGAGGAAAGGGCTAAGATTCTAATTGGATTCACTGGTTATTATTGGTTAACCTCTTTCTTCATTGAATTTGGAATGTAGTTATAAATTAGGGCAAAATGAGAGATATTTGAAGTAACTTAATGAATATAGAATGTTTCAGATTTCCAACGGATCCAAAGATTGAGAACTAGGAAAAATAATAGATTAGAAACCTATTTCCAAAAGTTTGGCCCATTTTTTCAGGACTAGGTAGCATAGATTCACCTTGGTCCTCTGAATTTTCTATTCTCGAAAACTGAACATGTTCGTCACTCTCATCACTACTGGAATTATCAAGTACAACTCCTACATCTATTTCCTGCACACAGAAAGAGGGGTAAAGATATTGTGGATAAGGGGTTTGCCTAAGTCAAGCCTTAGTTTAGGAATTAACCTTGAATGAAATAACACAAATACTAAAATAAATGTTAAGGAATTATACCTCAGATCTGAAATTTTTAATGATGATGCAATGCTCTTTGAATGTAATCACAAATGTTAAATGTAATGGCATGATAAATATGCGAACATGAAAAACCATAATCACACACACATGCTTAACATGTTTAGTTGGACCATAATGGTTAACATGAAGGGGTATAAATTTTATGATTTGATTTTGGATATTTTGATTTGAGGTTCATTCCTACCATTGATTGATCCTATGTAACTTAGAAATGAACTTTGATAAGAAAATGGTTTAACCTTGAGGTAGGGATGATTATAAATGACTATATGTGAATGAGGTTATAGTAAATGAGGAGTAAGTGGAAATATGTGTAGATAAAGTAAATGGAGATGGATAGAAATTGGGACATGATCCAAACCTAGCACAAGAATAATCCATTTGTTAATATGTGATTGTATTTAAGACATTCCATTACAATAAACACAAAACTAAATAGGAAATGGAATGAGCATGCAAATTTTATCATTAAAATATTATATTACCTACACTTATTAATTATAATTTTACTTTTAACCATGTTAGAGAATGTGAAAGGCATTAAAAATAGTCATTGCAAGCATCACAATATATACTTAAGGAAGCGTTTATCCAACTCGTAGAATGCACCAATGTATAAGTTATGGTGTATGAAAGTAACTTATGCATCAGTGCATCCTAGGGACTAGATAGCCACTGCCCTTAAGTAATACACCTATCCAATGCAAAATTATTAGAGCACAAAATAAGGTAGAGCATTCTTTTTCCTTCTTAGACCATAGCCTTCTTGACATATGTTTATTTAGGGAGTTGGCTAGAATTTTTGTTGAGCTAACCTAAACTTGTCATGCTTCGTGAGTGGAAATCTTATTCAATGTGTGAAAAGACAAAAAAATCAACTCTTTTTAGGAGCTTTTGTTGATATTCATTTATTTGTGCATTACTAAATCCATGGTTTTCCCTACCAGTCGCACACACACACGCACACACACACACACAAAAGCTAATAAAGTTACTCACCCACAAGTGCTACTTGACCATTGAGTAATGCACCTTGTATGACTACTAGAATCCCAAAAACCTCTCCCTCTCATAGGGGTTAGTCTCCTCCTTGAGTTTGTTGGTGTGGATGTAGTTACAATGCTCACAGACATAAAGCTCAAGGCCATAATTCTCATGGTTAGTCTCAACAAACTAACTTGTCTTATTTTACGTTACAACCCTATGACAAGCGTGATCCTAATTAGTTAGATAGTGACATATTTCCTTGTTTGACATCAACTATTTCTTTGACAAAAAATAAAACTCAATTACTAAATGAAAATCAAAATAATAAATAAAAAATCATTATAAATTTGCTCAAATTGAATCAAATATGATAATCATGATTTGCTAGCACCACTTATTATTAAATTTATAATTTTTCCTACTTAATAATTTAACTACGTATCGTTATTTTATTTAAACTTTTCCTTACTTCAACTTTAAAACATGACACCTTTTATTTTAATAAATGTAAAATAAAACATATTTATTTATATAAACAATATATAACACCTATTCATGAAAGATATTAAAGTAATTAGATTCCTTGGGCATAATTACATCCAAAGGTTTGTAAGAAAATATAAATAGGTAATGCCGTTTATTTCTTTTTCTCTTTCTCTTTTTCTATTGAAATTCTTTTCATGTGGGGCTAGAAGTTTGAAATTCTTTTTAATATCCCCCTTTACATTTGACTTAAGGGGTAGTTAATTATACTCTTTTACATAATTTTGGTTGTTCTTTTCTTACCTATAATTAAAAGGTAAATTTGAATAAATAAAAAGTTTTTGAAAAGTTAGAGGTGAGCTCATTTAAATAGGTTTTTAAATATTGAAAAGAAAAATATATTTAAATAAGTATATGTTTTAGTTTTTAGAAATAAGATTTATTAATATGGAAATAGTAAGTTATGATGTTTTTATTGGATTTATATGTATGATAGTTTTTATAAAATTATATATGTATGACATTTTTTTATTAAATTAAATTTATGAAATTAATGTGGATTTCTAACATGAAAATCTTATGGTCTTGTTTTTATTTATTTATTAATTATTAAATGTTATGATTATATTTGTTATAAAATGTAGTAACTATTTTAATTATAAATTTTAAAAGTTGAAAAGTTGTAATTGTTATTAAATATTGTATATAATTTATAAATCGTCATATTTTTTTGAAAGTTGTGAAAAACAAGATGTTTAATACTTATAATTTTTCAAAATGAATAATTAAAATATAAATACTTATAATATATAGAAGAGTTTCAAAGAAAAAGATTGATTAAAATTTGAAATTAAAAAATATAAAATTAATAACCATAAAAAATATATAATTCAATAAGCATACAATATAAATAGAAATTCAATTCAATTTTGACATTATCTTTTTTCCTAGCACATGATTCTTCTATGTGACTAATTTAAATGTCAGCTATATTTACTAAAATTTACCATATATTTATAATAGAGATTCTATTCAACACATGGAAAGAAATGCTATATTTTAAAGGCATGGTATGTTATTATGCTTTTCTACATATTTAGGGGTGATCTACTAGAGTTATAATGGAGTCTAACCACATGTAAACTCTTATAGAGAATTACAAAATGCTCCATGTACTATTGGATGTATGCACCCTTTGCTCCTAGTGGGGCCCCTTCTCCTCTCTAAGGGTACACACATGACAATAGTCACAACGTTCATTCCAAACCACTCTTTTACTTCTACTCATAGCTTATGTGGCTCTCTACAACACAAAAGGTGTGATTAGTCCCTACACACACATGGCTAGTCTATAGCTTTTTAGCCTGATGGTAGAGGGTACTTTTGGGTTGCTAAACACAATCAAGTTCCCTCGATTACTTCTTGCTTTTTCTCTTGTTCATTGAGTTCGAGCATTGATCGAAATGAAGACAAAGATAAAAAAGATAATGACACAATTATAGGTTGGGAGCCAAACCCAATGCCCGTTACTTCTCAAATATTTGAGATAATCCATTTGATAGAGTCACATTTTCATAATTAGTCTCAATGCACATGGCTAGTCTATAGCTTCTTAGCTTGATGATAGGGGACATAATTAGTCTCAACACACATGGCTAGTCTATAGCTTCTTAGCTTGATGATAGAGTGTACTATTGGGTGGCTTAATAGATTCAAGTTCCCTTGGCCACTTCTTGTTTTTTCTCTTGTTCATTGTACTTCCATTGATCAAAATGAAAGCAAAGAGAAAACAGAGGATAGTACAATTATAAGTTGGGAGCCAATCCCCAATATCCACGACATCACAAATATTTGAGATAATCCCTTTAATAGAGTCACATCTCCACCTTCCACTCTAATTACACCAATTACTTAATGATTTGACCACCTTTATATTTTATGATTTATAATATAAACTATTTAAAGTATGATTCTATTCTACCTATTTAATATATAAAATAATAATAAAAATGAACTAAACATACAAATATTACGACTTGATTGTAACCTTGAGTCTAGTCGCATTATGTCATGGCTTAAAATGAGGAGGGCCCCTAAAATCTTCCAAAATTGTATTCGTCCTTTTACCTTTTTATTACTATTTTATTGCAAAGAATGTGTATTGCCTTTTTCAACGTGGGTGTGTTTGTTAAGAAAATGCGGCTAAAATCAACATCACATATTAATCTCTAATTTGGTAGGCCCCACTAAACATAGAAAATAAGCCAAATTTGGTAGGTCCCGCTAAACAAAGAAAACAATAAGCCATTCTCCTCCAAACTAAAAAGAATAATAATATGCGCACTTGAGTAATGAAAGTGATTGATTCTCACGTTTTGTTAATTATTACACCAATTCTCATTTTGAATATAAATTAGGGGCAATTGGATGTTACACTAATGTCCGTAAAAATTTATAAGGTTTTTATGGTTTATATCTATTGTTGTGTTTGTTTTTGAGAGTATTTTTGGATTTTATTGTGATGATTTTTTATCGATTGTTTGAATCATATTTACTATTTTTTAGTTATTTTGTATCATAGCTTTTTATTGTCTTGATGGAAATGTTATCATGGAGTGTGGATATATTATGTCTTTTATGGATATTTGTACTTGTCTTCGTCATTGTCTATTTGTATTTTTCTTTTTAGCATTTTCTAGTTGGATTGTTTTGAAGGTGCAATGGTTAGTTTAATAGATAAAATTAGGTCATATTTATGTTATGTAGAAGGTTTGTAAGTATTTTGTTCAATTTTTTTGTACATATTGTATTTTGCTAATGATGCAGGGGCATCCTTGGTTCATTGACAACCTTTCATCAACCAAAAATATTTGTTTTTTGTTTTGTTCTTGTTCCATTCAGTTTCCGTGTTTCGTTCTGGATCCCTTCGAGTTGCTCATTTTTTGTGCGGACCTGGATTTGGCTTGTAGACATGTTCTTGTGCCCTATTCTAGGTTTGCAACTCGTTTGGATCTCTTTCCGACATGATTTCACTTCCAGATTGTCTAGCAGTCCTTAGTTTCCGAATCAGTTTGAATCTTAATGACTATATGGTGTTTCCTTATCTTGCAGAGCATTTCCTTGACTTGTGGAGCCGATTGGCACTTCAGACGATGTTCCCATACGCTTGGCCGACCTTCCTTTTGGTCTGCATTGCATTCCAGTTCTTTTCCAAAGGATTTTCTTCATGCTTTGGGCCAACCTATTTGCACGTTACACTTTTCCCTCCTGGGGATTGTAATCTTTCTATGGTCGACTCAGATGCATTCTAGATGCCATTTATTGATGTATTTGGTCCTAGATGAGTATTTAGAGACATTAGATGATGATCAGATAGACATAGATCGAGTTGGAACGTCTCTTTGGTTCCAGATTGATTGTGTATTTTGTAACCAGGCTTGTTTGCCTGTTTTGCTGCCCAGATGTTGTCGGCCAATTGTAATTGAATTCATGATATGATTAAAGCCCGATATGGCATTCTCTCTATCCCGTGTTGTTGTTTCTGTTGTGTTAATCGTGTTGCATGGTTCAGATAGTTCTCTTTGAGAACCCTCCTTTCGTGGCTGCGTCATCTAAAGCATTATTTAATGATGCTCAAATTTCTTATTTTTTAAAATGAGGTGTACATACACTCCAAGATCTCTAGAATACACTCCAAACTGCATGGAATGAATTTGCACCTCACATGTCTGGTAATTTAAGCTCCTTTAGTGAATGTTTCTAAATTGTGTAGTAGGTAATGTTTACTCAAGTGATCATAGTAGATTTTTAATATATTGTACTCTCCAACTACATGACAAATGCAACCATGTTTGTAGTTAAAAAAAAATTGCAAAGCGAAAAATTTACTTTGAATATTGTGTTGTTTATGTGCATGAAATATCACGAATTCAATGTTTTGGGGTCATAAACAACTATATGTACATGAAAAGTGTCTCACTTCAAGGCCTCTAAGAACTAGATGTTGAAACTTTATCAATTTAAAGTCTAATGGTTTGACTAAACTTGCTACATTTACCATGCATGGAATTGTGTGGCTTTGTAGGATATCATCCATATTGAAAGTTATCAACCTTGACATTTGACATGACCTAATCAACCAATATTCTAAATTTAGAGATTGCTATTTTTTTTTGAGTTAATACATCACATTTATATGGCAAAGGTACCTATTTATGACCACAATGATAGAACCAATTCCCCCCCTAGCTCTTCCTTACCAAAGTTGTCAACTTTTATACTATTTTACTTGCCATCTCATTCTCTACTATGTCTTGTGACTTTCACTTGTGGGCATATTAGTATGCAACCCAAGAAGAATGGTATTTGAAAAAATAGAAAAAATAAATTATAACTCTAGTCACCTTAAGATCCAACGTAAAAGCTTCATAATTCAAAGGGAAAGCCATCTTCTATATCATCTCTAATGGTGGATTTTTTACTTAAATTATATTTATTAGAAAAAATCTAGCATATTAATTTGAGAGAGGTTTGGTTGTGATCACTTGAGTATGGAAAGTGCAAACCATGCAAATAAAGTGCAAACAAAGATACATGATTTAGGAATTTTTAGTAAGGAAGAGTATGCAATGTCCATTTTTGATTAAATTTTATTTGTGGACCAAAAGTCCATTTCCCAATGTTGGTGAATTGATCCTATTAGAGTTCAACTTCTCAAGTATAAAAAATATGAAGGAAAAGGAGTTTAAGTGTTGAAAGTTTACCTTTTTGCTAAGTTCATGAGTTCATGAAAAGTGTAAGAATGCAACAATATTTTGCATGTCGCTAAGTTTGCAAGTTTATGAAAAGTGAAAAGATGTGAGAAGGTTTTATTCATCAACAAATTTATGAACTCTCTATAAGTGCAACAAACAAAGGTTAGTTCAATATGTCACAAAATTTAAGGGTTCAAAAATAGGAGAAACATATGATAAAGAGAAGAAGTTTGCCAAGTTTGTAATGACACAAAGCTTATGAGTTTGTGAAATCTATGAAAAGTTGATAAAGTTCATGAAAGGAGAAAAAGTTTGACAAACTAAAGAGAAGGTAAGAGATGAAGTAAAAAGAAAGAATGAAAGGTAAAAAATTGAAGAAGTTCTAAATGCCATGATGTTTGCGAGTTCACAAACTTTGTAAAAGTGCATCAAGTTCACAGGTTCACCAATTTGTTGAAATTGTAAACGTGACATGTTGGAAAAGACCAAATCTCTTACTTGTGCAACAAGGGAAAATTCAAGCGAAAATTATTGTAATTTTTGCATGCATAATTTGAAACACTCATTTTTGTGTGATTCATTTCTAGCTGTTGAATTAAACTATTTAAAGGAATGAATGCTTTCATTTGGGGTGTCACTCATTCTACACTAAAAAATTCTTATCAAAAGTGTTTTGAGTACTTGTGTTTGAGCAATCAAATTTGAGGATGAAAACCCTTAGGTTTGCTAGAGATTAAAAAATAAAAACATTGGGTTTAGAGGATTAAAAGATGAAAACCCTTTGGCCCTATATAAAAATCTCATTCAAAGGTTGTGAATGAATTTTCATGTTTGTAGGTATCAATTGTTCCAATTTTGTATAAATTCACATTGCATTGTGGGATTGAGCATAAGTTTCTATTTGTGTCATTGTTTTTGTAGTTGTTGTTATAGTATTATTGCAACATATTTTGATGCATTTCATGTTTTATTTTAAATCAAAATAGGATTCATAGTTTTTCTATCATTGGCTTCAATTTGTAATATGGGTTATCAATGTTTATTTTAAAATTACGAAGAGTTATAAGTTTGAAACATTTGATTGAAGACTTAAAAATATGAATTTTATTTATCAAAATAATCCATTGGAGTTATTATAATGGTATTAGAGCTATTATCTTGCCAACTAGTGAATCATGGGGTTATTGGATATTCTTGCTAGTTTCTATATAGAGCTTTGCACTAGTTTCAATAGAGGAAACTCTATCTATAGAGCTTGAAAGAGAATTTTTTTTCTACACTGAAGAAATTGATGAGATCATCAATAGAGGACATTGCTAAATGGTTTCAAAATAATAAAATCTATCATAAGATCATAAGGCAACTTTGTCATTTAAGATGTAGATTTTTCTTCCCCAAACTACTCAAAGTGGATAAAAATAAGAGGTGGACGAGTGCAAAAAAGGAACTAGAAAAGAACTATGAATAAATAGTACTAGTGTCAGATCCAAAAAAAAAACAGAGTTGAGAGTGACATAGTGATGGAGGAGTATATTGAAAAGAGAAGTATGAGTTGCAAGAAATTAAATTCATCACTCTTAGCAAATAATTGGTTCAGTAGAAGGCAAAAGATCAATGAAAACCAAAGTCCCAATAAGCCATCAAAAGAGATACAACACTAGAGTAATTAGTACCTTGGAACAAATTTTGTTATAGGGAACCTCCTTCCAATCATGGACTGAACAAGAGCTCTCGTGTTGTTAAGAATAAGGATGATATTAAAAATAAACTTAAAAGAAAAAAAAAATTCTTCTCTTGCAAAAAAACCTTCATAATTGATCCACAAATGACAAGGTAAAGATGAAGTGATGACATAAGAAGAGTCAAAGAAAGTTAATAAAGATTAAAAAATTGATGATGAAACTTGAAATTGTGATTAATGGTTGTGAGAACACATTGCTTTAGGAAGAAAAAGAGGAGAAAAAAAATTAAAGAAGATGATGGAACTAGAAAAGGTGATGAGTGCGCCAAGCATTCAAGAAATAATCTGGAAGAAATTGAGGAACATGATCCAGAGGAAGTAGAACAATCAAAGTTGCAAGAAGGTGATAAGAAACAAACCACATAGGATTCCACCATGAAAATGAAAAGTATATATGTCTTTATTTAAGAAATGACACATAGTGACTTTCATAATTGGATGTTAGAAAAAGATTGATCTTGTTATAGTTAAGGATGGAAACATATCATTGTTTAAAGGTCTAATTGGAAGAGACGTGCCAATTTAAGAAACACCCAATTATCTTCCAGAATTTGTATGAGTTCTATATGGGGCGATTTTTAGAGTAAGCATGTCGATGGGCCCATGAGTAAGAAGATTGGAGTAGATGGTGTCACTAACTTAAAAATTTTGGGTTACAAGAAAAGTCATTCTATATTGAATCTTATAGAAATTTTGAAATCAACAAAGGTTAGTTGTTGAAAATATTTGCCATATCAAAAATAATTATATTACGAGAAGTAATCTACCTTTGATGAAAAGATGAAGGGTACAAAATGGAAAGAAATTCATTTCCTTCAATTTTATAATTGTTTAGGAATGTTGATTTGGGATCTAGGTATTATACACAAAGAACCCCAAATAAGAGAAATAATGCGGTACATCAAAATTGAAATACTCGAAGTGTTCAATACCATCACCCCTAATAGATCTATCATACCCTAGCGATGTAGTCATGAATGAACATAATGTATATGACCTACATACGAAGAATCCAAAACCCTTAACGAAAACAACCAATTACTCAATAAACTTCTCCCAATGAACTTAAAAACCTCCAATACTTCCAATTACCATTCCCATATCCACTCTACAAACTCCCTATACCTCCTAAAAGTACAAAAAGGAGTTACATTCAAATAGAAAAGAAGAATGGAAGGCGGAAATGATTCCCTATTTTACAAAGAGACAAGATATTATTAGCAAAGTAAGAATGCTAGGTATCTACAAAGACAGACAGAATCTTTTTACCGACAATTCCACCATCAATTTATGGCTTTTAAGTTTTCTTTGACCTTTTTAACAGTTTTTTCATATTCCATTTTATTTTTCTTTACCTTGTTCCTCGCCCTAATTAACGCCTGCACATCGTAAATACCGGACGCATCTCTAAATCTCAGCCTTCCACGTGGCATCTCGCCGACATTAAAAATATAATTATAACGTGCTTTCAAATTTGAAAGATTTTTGTTGCTTCTGGTCAAACAAGGGAAACAGTGAAAAAGAATAACTAGTAAACCAAGGTATTGGGAAGTAGACGAGAGGAAACGTATGGTATTTTTTATAATGTTTAGTTATTTGTTTTATACGTAATTTAGTTTTTATGGTAAGATTCGATTCAATTTTTGAAAAAGAGTTTGTGCGATGATGAATATTTTGTAGTCATATGTATTTTGTGATTGGACATAAAAATTGACTATTAGATATGTGCCAATAGAATCATGACAAATTATTTATGTATTTTTTAGGTAATAGAATCATGACAAACTAATCTAGTTGCTTACTTTATAGGTAGTTTAGCATTTATTGAGTTATTTTTGGGATAATGATTATTTTTGACATCATATGGTAAGATTTATTGGGTGCAGCTATTTTGGCTCCAAAATGGACTTTTCGTACAACGTGTTAGCGATGTGTTAATCAATCACAGCCGTTTATTGCAAAATCGACGGTGTAAAACGCACGACTAACACACATGTTAGTCAATTTGTACTGCCGTTTTGGAGCCAGAATAGACGCATCCAGATTTATTTGGGTCAATTATTGAATATGAAGAAATTGACATAAGGTAGTAAGATTTAGATTAAAGAGTTGATCTTAGATAAGTATTGAGATCTATATGAAAATTGATAGATAAGGATAAATGCTCTTAACTCTATGCATGACAAGGAATACTTTGTTGCCATATGCATTGTGTGATTTGACTTAGAAATTGGCTATTAGATATGTGTTGATGAAATTATGACAAATTAAACATGTATTTTTTTTTTGTGCTGCGCAATAATCCTAATCATCATATTTGTAATGCCTCGAGATTTTGCCCAAACACAAACACAAATTTCATAACACACCAACATGAGAGACATCATGAATAGTGCATCATTTAAGGTGATACATGTGGAAGACTTCATATGTCAAGGGACACATCATCACAACCATATGAGATGATGAAGCTTCCTCAACAAAGATTAGACATATTGTCTCATTCTCTTGCATACACAAGGGATATGTTGTGAGTAGAGCAACACCCACTACACAATGCACTCTCAAATGACATTAGTTGACATCCAAACACTTATGAGTACCTACTCAAGAGGTAGGATCATTGGAAGGTACAATTCCTCAAACAATTGAACCATCAACTAGTCAATCTCAAACTAAGGCATGAATCCAAATATGAAAGAAATAGGATAACTTGCAAAATATGATATCCTTTTCCAAGTGAGATGTTATGAATACTAAGGAAACCAATGAGAACAAATTGCTCTTTCACAATTCATGTGCATTGGAATCCACATGGCTGGAGCTGCAATTTTTTCAACTCAACTTGATATGGCATTGAAAACCTCATGCAACCCACTATTTGCAATCTAGAAAAAATATGCAATGATGAATGTAACTCTTGTTGCTATACAACTCCTACAAACTCCTGCAACAACTTAGATACCAAAAATAGAATGCTTAATTGTACATAGGCCACACATGGGCATTAAAATTTACCTCAAGCCCTAAATTTAGCACAAAATAATAAATTAGAAACTTAGGCATTGAACTTTGTCCTTTACAAAACAATAAATTAGAAACTTAGGCATTGAACTTTGTCCGATGCCATTCACAAAAGTGCACTAAAAACTATTGACAATCTACCTTTCAAAGTTTAATTTGAATATGCAAACATCTTTTGATTACTTTAAAAATTTGAATATCAGGAGTTCCCACCTTCATCTATGGGAATACAAGTGGATCAAAATTTATCTCTTTGGGATAATGGTGTAGGGGCACAAGCCTCAATTTCATAATTTATTGATTGAAAACTTAATGTTTTTGATAGCAAGGTGTTGGGAAGGATCAAAGAATCCTTTGTTTATGTTTTTTTTTTTTTTTGTAATAAGGTCCTAATTGTCCATTTTGTAAGGCCTAGTGGCCTAGGGTGCATTATAAACCCTATGGTCAACTATGGTCAAAGGAACTTAGGATGAGTAGAATTAGGGAGTCAAGGTTGTTTTGGTCTATTTATATCCATTTCAATGTGTTTAGGTCCCTAGGTTGATGATAAAATTAGTTTGAATGGCAAAATGCAAAAATTGTCAAAAATTTACAAAGTTGTCAATTTGTAAAGCAACTTTTCAAAAAGTTGTTGTAATTGGTTGCCCAATGTTCATAACCATCTAAAATAAGTTTGAACATGTTGGGAAAACTATAAAATTCCCCAAAAAACTCGTTTGGGGGTTGTTGTGTTCGAAATTTGTAAAACTTGATATTTGAAATCAATAAAAAAAACTGCATTTTCCAAAAAATTTGTTGTTCTTTTGGTTGGTAGAAAATTTCACGACCTCCAAACTGAAAATTTATTTCATGGGGAGTTAGAGGGGTGAAATACCTTTCTTTTTAATCCAACCAGAGGTCTAGAGGTGGAGTATTGAGGGAGAAAAGTTGTAACAGATCCAAACAGCCCAGAAAAGTGCCCTTTCCTAGTGCTCCAACTTCAATTTTCCATTTCTTCCAAATCCACCATGGGAAAATTCTAAAACTTGGTGAAATGGAGTATTTGGGATTTTATTTTAATATCCAAAAGGTTTCAGACCGAAAGGATGCAGTTTGGGTGAGATTTTATTAAATTTGGCCAGGCATCTCTATGTGACTAGTTGTGGGAATTGAATAAAATTCATGAACAGTCCCCATAACTTTAGTTTTAATGCAAACCAGAAGCTATAAATCGGTATTTGGTGATTATTTGGATACCCCAAGGTGTTCCAATTGCTTCCCTTGATAAATTGCAGGTTTGGAGGGTAGTTCCTTTGTTAAAGTGCTCATTTAGCCCCATTTAGCCTAGTTGAGGGTTTACTAGAAATGGTATTTGTAGGAGGTTCCAGATCAAACCCTTTTGGAAAAAGTGTTGTCCTAGTTTTTTAATGGTGAATATAAAATAAAATTTCTTTGTCCTTTGTATTTTTTGGGAGAGAAACCAAAAAGTCACTTTTGAGGGCTAGTTGGCTAGAATAGCCATTTTGCACTTTGACCCCTTTGAGACTTGATCAACCCAATCTAAGGGTTGTTTAACATCATTGGAGGTTGTTGGATCCTAATAAACTTTATTTGAGTCTTTTTGGACTTGTAGAACCATTTTGGAGGGGTGTGAGCCATTCAAGCAACTTTTGAGCACTTTGCCTGTGGGGTTGACAAACCAAAGTTGATAGCCTTTTGTAAAATGTCTCAGTGGAGGGTTATGGGGATGAAAACAATTGAAATGAGACATTTATCTGTTGCTTGTCAAGGTGTGAGGTCTGGTTGGGAAAATCTCTTTTGAAAGGGATTGGGTTGCTAGTTGAGCAAGTGAGCAACTTGGAGCATTTTCAAGTTGTTGGAACCATACCTCTACATCAGATAACATGCTAAAAATCAAGCAAAAATATTAGAAAATTCATGTTTGAACACTAGGTGCTTTGACCCCCTTTCCAACAACTTTTTTCAAAATTTCAACTCTTGCAACCGAGATGCTCCTGCATAAAAAGTTAAGAGAGGAACAATTGAATGTAGAGTTGCTCTACAATAACAAGGATATAAGGCATAAGGAAGTTGTTCACATGTACATAGGTGCTGCCATGTTGGAGGAAAATACGATAATGGAAGTGAATGTATTGTAATTGTTGGCATTGTGTTGTCATTAATGTTAACCAATATGGGAGATGTATGTGCAGTAATGTCATGGCTGTCAACCGACAGTATGTGCAGTTGAGGCCAACTGGTATGCAAGCTAGAGTTACCAGTATACAAGTTGATGAATGGGTATGATGAAACCAATATCCAATGAACAAGTGGATGAACATGCTAGTATAAATGTTGGTACTAACTGGTAAGATGATGACCGATATGCTAGTATGATGCCATCTAGCAGGACTCCCACTGGTAAATGATGTTGTCCCTAGAAGAAGATAAGAATGAAGAAGGAATGTTGCCTGAGAATTGTAGGGAAGTTGCATCTACCCAATAACAGGGATGTCACTCCATTAGCCAGCAGGTGACATAGATCCTCCTCCACCGGTGTTTAGCAATTGAAGTACAGTTGTCTATTCTTCCCACCGGTAAGTGGTAATACCTTGCTTATCTCACAACATACATGGCATACATCATGACTCTCTAGGATATGATATTCAGAGTAAGCAAAGGCAGGTGATTGGATGCATAGACTAGATGATCAAAGTGAAAGATGAGGAAGCCTCCAGAGGTTGAGATTTGATATGTACACCAGATCAACATGTGAAGTTAAGATGTGCTTCTGGGAGAGAGAAGGAAGAGATGAGACGACGTGTTTGCCATCTTGGCAAACCGGTTGAGAGGAGAATCAGTCAGATGAAGATGGATCTCTGCAGTTGCACACTTAGAGTTACCGAGGTTTAGATGGAGATTGTTGTTTCCACCAATGGAGATGGTTGGAGGATTGATAGCATGAAGTCATCAAGAATCCCAATCGGTAAACAAGGATACCGACATGTAGCTAAGTGTACTAAGAGACAAAAGTGATGTGCTCTCAGTCAGTTGAAGAAGCACATGGTGAGTCACCTTAGATAGTTCCTGAGAACCTGTATGTGTGATGACTGGGCTGACATGATCCACTGGTACAAGGAAGGTGAAGGCAAGAAGATTAACCGGTAAGGAAAGATATACCGGCAGGGTTAGAGAACCGATAGGCAAAGAAGGACCGGTAGTATGAAGAATATACCGATTGTGTGTAATTTATTGGTGACCAAGTCAGACTGAATTAGTGAGCTAAGGTGGATACAGACAAAGGTGCCACATGGAGTCAAGGTGGCAGACATGCATG
This sequence comes from Cryptomeria japonica, assembly GCF_030272615.1. NCBI lineage: Eukaryota > Viridiplantae > Streptophyta > Pinopsida > Cupressales > Cupressaceae > Cryptomeria > Cryptomeria japonica. The sequence continues at coordinate 539,949,747 of NC_081408.1, forward strand.
CAACAATAGATGGAGTGTGCACCGACGTGGTAGTTACAGAGTCGGTCAACATTAATTGCAAACCTCGTAAATCATGGGATGTGTTATAGAGGTGTGTGGCTTGAGGAAGGTCAAACAAAATTGATCAATGGGATGCATCGATCGATGCAGAATGTCCAGGTGCAGAACAAGGTTGGTGATGCAATCTGCTAAACCATTTATGGTGATTGACCAAGTTCCATGCCAACAGACTGTCCATGTTTGCTAAGTATAACAAATGTGCCTTGGAAGAAAGAAGATATGGTAGGTGATGCTTGATTGCTTGCAGGTTGATTATCTTCGTGTAGAGCGAGATCTCATACTCCTCGTGATCAGTAGAAGAAACCCTAGCGTGCCAATAGTTTGAAGTTGCGTTTTGGCAAGAAAAGATCAGCTATAAGAATGGAGGAGAAGACCAGATTGAGTGAGGTGGCTAGAAGGCGTGATGCCAATTGAATGAAAAGAGTCGATCTAACTGAGAGAGTGAAAGAACTGACCATTTGGAGGTGCAACTGGTAAGAGGATTGAAAGTGGTTTAACTTGTAAGGCCAAGGCAACCAGTAAACTGTTATAGAGTTTAACAATAGTATAAATCGGTAGGGTTTGCACTGATAAGAAGCAGGCAAAGAAGAGTGAATCAGGCAGAGAAGAGTGAAGCATGCATCGAGAGTGTTGAAGGAGATCCAACAAGGTGAATAATAGAGCAGGGTTGAATTGGTACTGAGGAAGTCACTGGTAACTAGGTGTAAAGACAGACAACCGGTACAGCCTAAACTGGTAAGGCAACAACAACAAGTTAAGAAGAGAGAGGAAGAGAGTAAACAAAGATCAGACAAGGAGGAGACAATGTGACAGGAGATAGCAGTGAATTGGTAAGGCAGGGGAGTGTGAACCAACAGAGAGGAGGTAGAGTGGAAGACAAAGAATACTACCGGAAAAGCTGAGTAGGAGAGAAACTGATAGAGAGAAATTACTTGTAGAGGTCACATAACTCATTTGTAACCAGGATTCCACTATTGTATTATTTTGATATAATGTATTGTTGTCACTGAGTTGGAGCTCGGTGTAGGGGTTGGTGCTCCTTGGGTTGGTGCCCTAAAGGAGTGGTACTCCTTGGTTTGGTGCCCTAAATGTTGTAACCGAGTGTTTCATTGTGAGGTTGGATTGGAGCAGTAGTCTCCAACAACTCTTCTCACTGAAGTTTTTCCCATCTTGGGTTTTTCTCGTATATACTGATGTCATGTGATGTGCCTTTGTGTGATTGCATTGTGAAGTCTTGCATTATCTCACCTGTAGGTTTACTTGTGTTTGCTTTGCTAACCGATATTCACTCTTAGGATCAAAAGGTTAAAGAGTTTTGGAAACCATTGATTCACCCCCCTCTCAGTGGTACATTGTGCTCAACAATAATTACATTTATTTGTTGATAATACATACTTGGCCTCTCTTCTTTGTATAGTTTTTTCTTGCAAGGGATTCTCCACGTAAATCATGTGTTATATAATGCTCTTCTATTGGTGATTTTTGCCTCATTGTTGCTATCTTATTGTAATATGCATGAATTATTGTTGCTATAAGTTTATATAAGGTAGCATTGATGAGTATGATATGTAGGTTGACTTATAACATCATAAAGAATGATCTAATAATTGTAATTCAATATTAAGAAAACTCAATTTTATATTTTCATTTTGCATTAGTCCAAGTCTTTTATCCCATCCTTTGATTGATTATTTGGATAGATATTGAATTTCCCAACCTTTGGTATTGACCCTGTATATATCTCTACACTATTGTAAGAGTTAAATTCTAGATATTGTAAAAAATGATTTCTTTTTATTAGAAATTTGGCTATTAGTATTTTCAAACAATTTATTATTCATTTGTCTAAGAAATTTTAGTTAATTTTCATAGTTTGAAAACTTGAGGATGCTAACATTTAATAAGACTTTGTGAATTATAAAGTCTCTAGAATGTTGGAAATCTAGCATGATTTTCACATCTTAATAAATCCATAATTTAGTTTACATTGAATGTTGTGTTTTATGCCAAGAGAAAGATATAAAGTTACATTCCTTCCAGGATAACTATTGTGGTTCACAAGCCACCATTATTGACTCATTTCTTGAGAATTGAGTAGTTTAAAAAAAAGGTTCTTTCATAGACTTCGTATCTAGAAAACAAAATTGTAGACATAGAAAAGAGAAAATATCAAAAACTCAATTTTCAGGTGACTCAAGTAATCTCTATTGGGGATATGGATGCGAGGATGTAAGTAAAGATATTATTAGAGGGTACCAAAATGAACTCTGTTAGGGCTAAAGCCACTTAACTGATAGTATAGCTATGCCTAGGACATCACTAGATGTTAAAAATATAATTCTACACACATAAGTTGGATAAATTTTACTTTATTTTTATTATAAGGACTCTTTATGGAAGGGAAATAAATTGCTTATACACACAAAGACCTACATATTTTAACTTCATCTTGGACCTTGTCAATTAACTTTTTGTTTTATCATGTTCATAATTTTGTTGATTGTTTTGTACTTTTAAATTGTTATAAGCATTTTCTTAGTTAATTCACCATTTTTTATGCCCTCCATACACATGCCATCATTTTGGTTGAACAATTATAAGTATCCCCTTGTATTTTTTTTGTGCAATTTTATTTCCATCCCATTTCCAAAGGTTTCCTTTTGAAATGTTATGAGCTCTTTTAGTGCTCTTTTATTTCTAGTTCTAGGTTTTGAAAAATCTTGGCACCTATTGTGTTTTATGAAAAGTTCAAACCTTGAAAGGAACTTGGAAGCTAGGGTTTTGTGTCCTTGGTTCTCGTTGATTCTACAATCCAAGTTTTATTTAGGAACATTAGAGCTAGGACCTCAACTCTATAGTTACGATTTTCATAGCCTTCCATGTTTTCAATCCTCAAAACATTAGATGTTTTTTTTTCTATCTTGTTAGACCTCGGGTCCCAATGTGAGCCCAAAAATCCAAGATCTAAGTTCTTGCACCACTGCACGCTTTAACCCCCATAAGTTGACTATAACTCGATGGACTCTACACTTACATTATAACCTTGAAACTTAGGTTCCAAGTCCACATTCTTTGCCACCTTTCAATCTCCATGATACTATGTGGGTTTCAAACCTTCATCAAAGTCCACTTTCCCTTTTGAGTTCCAACCTCATCATATTGAACATCATTCAAACCTATCAAAATTTAGACCTTGATGAGAACTTGAGACCTTAGATTCCAATTCCTCATTTCACTTTACAAACTGAATAAGTAACCAACTATCTCTCACTGATATTTTCCAATTGCTAGTTTCAATCCAACCTCCACACTCATCGAAGCTTAAAATTCAAAATGTTCTCATTGAGAATATTGATTTCCCTAATCATCAAAACAATTTCCTAGGGATTTTTCAGGGCTTAATTTTATCCATTTATATTTGATCATCCATGTTAAGTTCATCTAAAAAAATGATGTGCATATGGTACTAACATGGTTGAATATAAATCTTAGCAAAAAGGAGAATGCAATCATAAAACCTTTAGATATTTCAGTAGTAATTGTTGAACTAGAGAAGGAGAGATTAAGGAAAATATCTATAGAATCTTTTATGCAATCAACTAAATGAATCAATGGAGATGATTGTAGAGATGTTAATCTAATAGTGGAGAACGATGATATGGAGTTGATTGTTGAAGATTACTTGGATTAATAATAGAAATAACAATTAGAGAAGATCAATAGTTTTGTTCAAGGGCTAATTTATCTCTTAATCCAATTAGATAGTTCCTTCATTACTTTAGTAGTTTTTACTTCTAAATCGGATGTTAATTGTTTGCAAGGGTTAGACAAGAAAGATCAAGCACTAGACAAGTGGTTAAGTAAGTTTTAAAGATATTCTAATGAAGTAATAAGTTCTGGATGTAAATTATATGATCAATCTAATCACGTTGAGAGAGTTATGAAAAAAATTGCATAGTTGATGGAAAATAGATATTGTATGAAAAAAAACCTCCCTTTACTAAGAAAATTGAAAAAGATGGGACCAAAATAGTTTGTAGTTGACAAATTTACTGCCCAAATATGAGTCTTATGTCTTATAAAAGTGCATGAGAGTTATTGCATTCAAATATGATTTAAGAAATCATTATATACCAAATATAAGATGAAGAGAAGGAAGTGTATGAGCTTAAATGTAATTTTTGATTTTTTTGGTTAATGTGATTAATTTTGAACTTGTATATGAAGGGAATCATAAAAAATAATTTTGGAGCTTCTCATAAACAAACCTTGTGGAAGAAAGTGAAAGAACTAAATTGGGCTCTAGAGTTATGTGTATGTGAGAGAGAGAATATAGTTTAAAGTTTATTTTAGAATTATGAAAAAGGACTTGTTAGAAATAAAACACCAATTAAAATTTTCTCAGAAGTATTTTATAGATTATTAATTCAAGTTGGGATGGTTAGATGGTCCTAATGGAAAAATTATAAGAAGATATCTAAAAGCTTCCAGAGACAAAACTTTGTCAAATTAACTAAGAAAATTAAAATTAAAAAATAATTAAACATGAAAGAAGAAATTTTTTATTTTTAGAAATGAATTTTTTATTACCTCATTCTCTTGCATACACAAGGGATATGTTGTGAGCAGAGCAACACCCACTACACAATGCACTCTCAAATGGCATTAGTTGACATCCAAACATTTAGGAGTACCTACTCAAGAGGTGGGATCATTGGAAGGTACAATTCCTCAAACAATTGAACCATCAACTAGTCAATCTCAAACTAAGGCATGAATCCAAATATGAAAGAAATAGGACAACTTGCAAAATATGATATCTTTTTCCAAGTGAGATGATATGAATACTAAGGAGACCAATGAGAACAAATTGCTCTTTCACAATTCATGTGCATTGGAATCCACATGGCTGGAGCTGCAATTTTTTCAACTCAACTTGATATGGCGTTGAAAACCTCATGCAACCCACTATTTGCAATCTAGAAAAAAAATACAATGATGAATGTAACTCTTGTTGCTATACAACTCTTACAAACTTCTGCAACAACTTAGATACCAAAAATAGAATGCTTAGTTGTACACAGGCCACACATGGGCATTAAAATTTACCTCAAGCCCTAAATTTAGCACAAAATAATAAATTAGAAACTTAGGCATTGAACTTTGTCCTTTACAAAATAATAAATTAGAAACTTAGGCATTGAACTTTGTCTAATGCCATTCACAAAAGTGCACTAAAAACTATTGACAATCTACCTTTCAGAGTTTAATTAGAATATGCAAACATCTTTTGATTACTCTAAAAATTTGATTATCAAGAGTTCCCACCTTCATCTATGGGAATACAAGTGGATCGAAATTTATCTCTTTTGGATAACATGCTAAAAATCAAGCAAAAATATTAGAAAAGTCATGTTTGAACACTAGGTGCTTTGACCCCCTTTCCAACAACTTTTTTCAAATTTTCAACTCTTGCAACCGAGATGCTCCTGCATAAAAAGTTAAGAGAGGAACAATTGAATGTAGAGTTGCTTTACAATAACAAGGATATAAGGCATAAGAAAGTTGTTCACAGGTACATAGGTGCTACCATTGTGGAGGCAAATAGGATAATGGAAGTGAATGCATTGTAATTGCTGGTATTGTGTTGTCATTGATGTCAACCGGTATGGGAGATGTATTTGTAGTAATGTCATGGATGCCAACTGACAATATGTGCAGTTGAGGCCAACCGGTATGCAAGCTAGAGTCACCGGTATACAAGTTGATGAATGGGTCTGATGAAACCAATATCCAATGAACAAGTGGATGAACATGGTATTATACATGTTGGTACTAACTGGTAAGATGATGACCGATATGCTAGTATGATGCCATCTAGCAGAATTCCCACTGGTAAATGATGTTGTCCCTAGAAGAAGAGAAGAATGAAGAAGGAATGTTGCCTGAGAATTGTAGGGAAGTTGCATCTACCCAATAACAGGGATGTCAATCCATTAGCCAGCAAGTGACATAGATCGTCCTCCATCGGTGTCTAGCAGTTGAAGTGCAGTTGTCTATTCTTCTAGCCGGTAAGTGGTAATACCTACTAAATGATTAGACATATTATCTCATTCTCTTGCATACACAAGGGATATGTTGTGAGCAGAGCAACACCCACTACATAATGCACACTCAAATGGCATTAGTTGACATCCAAACATTTAGGAGTACCTACTCAAGAGGTGGGATCATTGGAAGGTACAATTCCTCAAACAATTGAACCATCAACTAGTCAATCTCAAACTAAGGCATGAATCCAAATATGAAAGAAATAGGATAACTTGCATAATATGATATCTTTTTCCAAGTGAGATGATATGAATACTAAGGAGACCAATGAGAACAAATTGCTCTTTCACAATTCATGGGCATTGGAATCCACATGGCTGGATCTACAATTTTTTCAACTCAACTTGATATGGCGTTGAAAACCTCATGCAACCCACTATTTGCAATCTAGAAAAAAAATGCAATGATGAATGTAACTCTTGTTGCTATACAACTCTTACAAACTCTTGCAACAACTTAGATACCAAAAATAGAATGCTTAGTTGTACACAGGCCACACATGGGCATTAAAATTTACCTCAAGCCCTAAATTTAGCACAAAATAATAAATTAGAAACTTAGGCATTGAACTTTGTCCTTTACAAACTTTGTCTGATGCCATTCACAAAAGTGCACTAAAAACTAGTGACAATCTACCTTTCAGAGTTTAATTAGAATATGCAAACATCTTTTGATTACTCTAAAAATTTGAATATCAAGAGTTCCCACCTTCATCTATGGGAATACAAGTGGATCAAAATTTATCTCTTTGGGATAACATGCTAAAAATCAAGCAAAAATATTAGAAAAGTCATGTTTGAACACTAGGTGCTTTGACCCCCTTTCCAACAACTTTTTTCAAATTTTCAACTCTTGCAACCGAGATTCTCCTGCATAAAAAGTTAAGAGAGGAACAATTGAATGTAGAGTTGCTCTACAATAACAAGGATATAAGGCATAAGGAAGATGTTCATAGGTACATAGGTGCTGCCATTGTGGAGGCAAATAGGATAATGGAAGTGAATGTATTGTAATTGTTGGCATTGTGTTGTCATTAATGTCAACCGGTATGGGAGATGTATGTGTAGTAATGTCATGGATGTCAACTGAGAATATGTGCAGTTGAGGCCAACCGGTATGCAAGATAGAGTCACCGGTATACAAGTTGATGAATGGGTCTGATGAAACCAATATCCAATGAACAAGTGGATGAACATGCTAGTATACATGTTGGTACTAACCGGTAAGATGATGACCAATATGCTAGTATGATGCCATCTAGCAGAATTCCCACTGGTAAATGATGTTGTCCCTAGAAGAAGAGAAGAATGAAGAAGGAATGTTGCTTGAGAATTGTAGGGAAGTTGCATCTACCCAATAACAGGGATGTCACTCCATTAGCCAACAAGTGACATAGATCGTCCTCCACCGGTGTCTAGCAGTTGAAGTGCAGTTGTCTATTCTTCTCACCGGTAAGTGGTAATACCTTGCTTATCTCACAACATACATGGCATACATCATGACTCTTTGGGATATGATATTCAGAGTAAGCAAAGGCAGGTGATTGGATGCATAGACTAGATGATCAAAGTGGAAGATGAGGAAGCCTCCAGAGGTTGAGATCTGATATGTACACCAGATCAACATGTGAAGTTAAGATGTGCTTCTGGGAGAGAGAAGGAAGAGCTGAGACGATGTGTTTGCCATCTTGGCAAACCGGTTGAGAGGAGAACCGGTCAGATGAAGATGGATCTCTGCAGTTGCACACTTAGAGTTACCGAGGTTCAGATGGATATTGTTGTTTCCACCAATGGAGATGGTTGGAGGATTGATAGCATGAAGTCATCAAGAATCCCAACCGGTAAACAAGGATACCGACATGCAGCTAAGTGTACTAAGAGACAAAAGTGATGTGCTCTCAGTCAATTGAAGAAGCACATGGTGAGTCACCCTAGATAGTTCCTGAGAACCTGTATGTGTGATGACTGGGCTGACATGATCCACTGGCACAAGGAAGGTGAAGGCAAGAAGGTTAACCGGCAAGGAAAGATATATCGGCAGGGTTAAAGAACTGGTAGGCAAAGAAGGACCGGTAGTATGAAGCATACACCGGTTGGTTGTGTGTAATTTATCGGTGACCAATTCGGACCGACTTAGTGAGCTAAGGTGGATGCCGACAAAGGTGCCACGTGGAGTCAAGGTGGCAGACATGCATGCAACAGTAGATGGAGTGTGCACCGACGCGATAGTTACAGAGTCGATCGACATTAATTGCAGACCTCGTAAATCATGGGATGTGTTATAGAGGTGTGCAGCTCGAGGAATGTCAAACATAGGTGATCGATGGGATGCATCGATCGATGTAGAATGTCTAGGTGTAGAACAAGGTTGGTGATGCAATCTGCTAAACCATTTATGGTGATTGACCAAGTTCCATGCCGATAGACTGTCCGTGTTTGATAAGTATAACAAATGTTCCTTGGAAGAAAGAAGATATGGTAGGTGATGCCTGATTGTTTGCAAGTTGTTTATCTTTGTGCAGAATGAGATCTGATACTCCTTGTGATTAGTAGAAGAAACCTTAGCGCACCAATAGTTTGAAGTTACGTTTTGGCAGGAAAAGATCAGCTATAAGAATGGAGGAGAAGACCAGATTGAGTGAGGCGGCCAGAATGCATGATGCCAGTTGAATGAAAAGAGTCGATCTAACTGAGAGAGTGAAATAATTGAGCATTTGGAGGTGCAACCGGTAAGAGGATTAAAAGTGGTTTAACTTGTAAGGCCAAGGCAACTGATAAACTATTACAGAGTTTAATAGTAGTATAAACTGGTAGGGTTTGCACCGATAAGAAGCAGGCAAAGAACAGTGAATCAGGCAGAGAAGAGTGAAGCATGCAGCGAGAGTGTTGAAGGAGATCCAACAAGGTGAATAAAAGAGAAGGGTTGAACTGGTACTGAGGAAGTCACTAGTAACCAGGTGCAAAGACAGACAACCGGTAGAGCCTAAACGGGTAAGGAAGCAACAACAAGCTAAGAAGAGAGAGGAAGAGAGTAAACAAAGATCACACAAGGAGGAGGTAGTCTGATAGGAGATAACAATGAACTGGTAAGGCAGAGGAGTGTGAACCAACAGAGAGGAGGTAAAGTGGAAGACAAAGAATACTACCGACAAAGCTGAGTAGGAGAGAAACCGATAGAGAGAAATTACTTGCAGAGGTTACATAACTCATTTGTAACCAGGATTCAACTATTGTATTATTTTGATATAATGTATTGTTGTCACTGAGTTGGAGCTCGGTGTAGGGGTTGGTGCTCCTTGGGTTGGTGCCCTAAAGAAGGAGTGGTACTCCTTGGGTTGGTGCCCTAAATGTTTTAATCGAGTGTTTCATTGTGAGGTTGGATTGGAGCAGTAGTCTCCAGCAACTCTTCTCACCGAAGTTTTTCCCATCTTGGGTTTTTCTCGTATATACCGATGCCATGTGATGTACCTTTGTGTGATTGCATTGTGAAGTCTTGCATTATCTCACCCGTAGGTTTAGTTGTGTTTGCTTTTCTAGCCAATATTCACTCTTAGGATCAAAAAGTTAAAGAGTTTTGGAAACCACTAATTCACCCCCCTCTCAGTGGTACATTGTGCTCAGCAATAATTACATTTATTTGTTGATAATACACACTTGGCCTCTCTTCTTTGTACAGTTTTTTCTTGCAAGGGATTCTCCACGTAAATCATGTGTTATATAATGCTCTTCTATTGGTGATTTTTGCCTCATTGTTGCTATCTTATTGTAATAGGCATGGATTATTGTTGCTATAAGTTTATATAAGGCAACATCGATAAGTATGATATGTAGGTTGACTTATAACATCATAAAGAATGATCTAATAATTGTAATTCAATATTAAGAAAACTCAATTTTATATTTTCATTTTGCATTAGTCCAAGTCTTTTATCCCATCCTTTGATTGATTATTTGGATAGATATTGAATTTCCCAACCTTTGGTATTGACCCTGTATATATCTCTACACTATTGTAAGAGTTAAATTCTAGATATCGTAAAAAAAGATTCCTTTTTATGAGAAATTTTTCTATTGGTATTTTCAAACAGTTTATTATTCATTTGTCTAAGAAATTCTAGTTAATTTTCATAGTTTGAAAACTTGAGGATGCTAACATTTAATAAGACTTTGTTAATTATAAAGTCTCTAGAATGTTGGAAATATAGCATGATTTTCACATCTTAATAAATCCATAATTTAGTTTACATTGAATGTTGTGGTTTATGCCAAGAGAAATATATAGAGTTACATTCCTTCCAGGATAACTATTGTGGTTCACAAGCCACCATTATTGACTCATTTCTTGAGAATTGAGTAGTTTAAAAAAAAGGTTCTTTCAAAGACTTAGTATCTAGAAAACAAAATTGTAGACATAGAAAAGAGAAAATATAAAAAACTCAATTTTCAGGTGATTCAAGTAATCTCTATTGGGGATATGGATGCGAGGATGTAAGTAAAGATATTATTAGAGGGAACCAAAATGAACTCTGTTAGAGCTAAAGACACTTAACTGATAGTATAGCTATGCCTAGGACATCACTAGATGTTAAAAAAATAATTCTACACACCTAAGTTGGATAAATTTCACTTCATTTTTATTATAAGGACTCTTTATGGAAGTGAAATAAATTGTTTACACACACAAAGACTTGCATATTTTAACTTCATCTTGGACCTTGTCAATTAACTTTTTGTTTTATCATGTTCATATTTTTGTTGATTGTTTTGTACTTTTAAATTGTTATAAGCATTTTCTTAGTGAATTCACCATTTTTTATGCCCTCCATACACATGCCATCATTTTGGTTGAACAATTATAAGTATCCCCTTGTATTTTTTCGGTGCAATTTTATTTCTATCCCATTTCCAAAGGTTTCCTTTTGAAATGTTATGAGCTCTTTTAGTGCTCTTTTATTTCTAGTTCTAGGTTTTGAAAAATCTTGGCACCTATTGTGTTTTATGAAAAGTTCAAACCTTGAAAGGAACTTGGAAGATAGGGTTTTGTGTCCTTGGTTCTCGTTGATTCTACAATCCAAGTTTTATTTAGGAACATTAGAGATAGGACCTCAACTCTATAGTTATGATTTCCATAGCCTTCCATGTTTTCAATCCTCAAAACATTAGATGTTTTTTTTTCTATCTTGTTAGACCTTGGGTCCGAATGTGAACCCAAAAATCCAAGTTCTAAGTTCTTGCACCACTCCACGCTTTGACCCCCATAAGTTGACTATAACTCGATGGACTCTACACTTACATTATAACCTTGAAACTTAGGTTCCAAGTCCACATTCTTTGCCACCTTTCAATCTCCATGATACTATGTGGGTTTCAAACCTTCATCAAAGTCCACTTTCCCTTTTGAGTTCCAACCTCATCATATTGAACATCATTCAAACCTATCAAAATTTAGACCTTGACGAGAACTTGGGACCCTAGATTCCAATTCCTCATTTCACTTTACAAACTGAATAAGTAACCAACTATTTCTCATCGATATTTTCCAAGTGCTAGTTTCAATCCAACCTCCACACTCATCGAAGCTTAAAATTCAAAATGTTCTCATTGAGAATAGTGATTTCCCTAATCATCAAAACAATTTCTTAGGGATTTTTCAGGGCTCAATTTTATCCATTTATATTTGATCATCCATGTTAAGTTCATCTAAAAAAATGATGTGCATATGGTACTAACATGGTTGAATATAAATCTTAGCAAAAAGGAGAATGCAATCATAAAACCTTTAGATATTTCAGTAGTAATTGTTGAACTAGAGAAGGAGAGATTAAGGAAAATCTCTAGAGAATCTTTTATGCAATCAACTAAATGAATCAATGGAAATGATTGTAGAGATGTTAATCTAATAGTGGAGAACGATGATACAGAGTTGATTGTTGAAGATTACTTGATTAATAATAGAAATAACAATTAGGGAAGATCAATAGTTTTGTTCAAGGGCTAATTTATCTCTTAATCCAATTAGATAGTTCCTTCATTACTTTAGTAGTTTTTACTTCTAAATCGGATGTTAATTGTTTGCAAGGGTTAGACGAGAAAGATCAAGCACTAGACAAGTGGTTAAGTAAGTTTTAAAGATATTCTAATGAAGTAATAAGTTCTGGATGCAAATTATATGATCAATCTAATCACCTTGAGAGAGTTTTGAAAAAAATTGCATAGTTGATGAAAAATAGATATTGTATGAAAAAAAACCTCCCTTTACTAAGAAAATTGAAAAAGATGGGACCAAAATAGTTTGTAGTTGAGAAATTTATTGCCCAAATATGAGTCTTATGTCTTATAAAAGTTCATGCGAGTTATTGCATTCAAATATGATTTAATTAATCATTAAATACCAAATATAAGAGGAAGAGAAGGAAGTGTATGAGCTTAAATGTAATTTTTGATTTTTTTGGTTAATGTGATTAATTTTGAACTTTTATATGAAGGGAATCATAAAAAATAATTTTGGATCTTCTCATAAACAAACCTCATGGAAGAAAGTGAAAGAACTAAATTGGGCTCTAGAGTTATGTGTATGTGTGAGAGAGAATATAGTTTAAAGTTTATTTTAGAATTATGAAAAAGGACTTGTTAGAAATAAAACACCAATTAAAATTTTCTCAAAAATATTTTAAAGATTATTAATTCAAGTTGGGATGGTTAGATGGTCCTAATGAAAAAATTATAGAAAGATATCTAAAAGCTTGTAGAAACAAAACTTTGTCAAATTAACTAAGAAAATTAAAATTAAAAAAAAATTAAACATGAAAGAAGAAATTTTTTATATTTTAGAAATGATTTTTTTATTTATATAATTTTTTTTTTTTATTAATTTAATAATCTTTCATTCCTAGGATTATAAATTTGATGTAGAAATGGCTCCTAAATTTTAGACATGATTAAGATTAGTTAGGAATTTTTCACATTAATTTAATACAATGATGAGGCTTGCATAGTAAAGTGAAACAACTATAATTTAAATTAACTCTAAAATTAGAGTTCTTGATGAAAAAAGTAGAGGTAGTGAAGCATTTTGTTGTAATGGGGTGCTTTTCCTTCTCTCTAAAAAGAGGCTATTAATATTGTAGAATCTCTAATTTTAGACCATGTTTATTTATTTTTAGATATAACATTTTTTTTTTCCCTTTTCTTCTGAGCTATAACAATAGATAGATAATTTTTTGAAGAAGAGGATTGCATTTTCAATTTAAAAGTCTTGCATTCTCTTAGATGATGGAGTGATTTAATTTATCTGTTGAGACATGGACCAGCTGAGACTCGAACCTAGGATCTTCCATACGCTGCTGGAGTGCTCTACCACTGAGCTACTGGCCCGTCTTGGACCAATCCATCGTCGGTCCGGGTGTGGCTTATTTCCAACACCAACATTATCTTTGTATGTTTTAAATTTTAAGGGAAATTTATGAGCATTGAATGAAAATATATGCTAATTAAGTTGTTGAAAAAATACATTAAATTTGTATGTCAAATATAGTAGTTTAACATCTTTGTTACTTAGAAAAACTTTTCGAAGCTTGCATCTACTTTGTTAGTGATTCAACAAAAAAATTTCATAATATTGTAGATTTAAAATAAATTTCTTAAAAAAATCAATACTAAGTTCATAAGTTACATGACCTAAATTATTCAAATTTGAAATTCTATTTCTTGTTAACTCTAATTTGTATTGATTTTAAATTATAAAACTATTAGATTAGCCAAGAATAGAAAACTAAATTAAAAAATACAATAAAGAAAAAAGAAAAAGATTAATAAATACTAAATTCCGAAAGCTTTCTATCAAGTTGACATAATCCTAAACTAGCAAATACTTCTTTTAGTTGACATAATCCTAAGCTTTCTATCAAGTTGACATAATCCTAAACTAGCAAGTAGATGTGTATTTAATTTCTAGTTTTTGGGATAGTCTCCTATCATATGGTGTGATAAGATGTAGCACAAAATATAAATTCTCTTAAATTTATGTAAATTATAGTTGATTTCTTATTGATTTCCACCATATTAGTACGAACCTAATATCTAAGAATTATCCTTAAGCAAACATAATTTTTGATGTGGATTTTGACTATCCATAATAAAAGGTGATTGATATAGGGTATAGCTAATTTATAACATCTTGTCATATGACTTGATAATAAACTTGGAATGCATTTTAGATTTATAGTAGCTTCGAGAGTTAATTAGGGAGCCATTTGAATTGTTTTCTTGCTAAGAATGAAACTTATCTTTCTTTATTTATCCTTCATACAAGGTGTTATTATCATGGCACTTACATGTAGGTAATGTAAAAAATATTTGGTACATGGAAGTAATTAGGTACTACAACACTTTGCTAGGTTAAAGATCTAAGCATTACCTAAAATATGTGATATAAGTATCTTACTTAAAGAAAATGTTGAATAACTCCCTCTAGCCATTTAAGTCAATCTATCAAGTTGATCTCACTTTAATTATGTTTAGAAAAGTCTTATGTATAATCTCATTTAGTAGCACGACTTAATTTATTTTTAGAACTAATGAATGATAATGGGATATAGGATAGATGAGATTTGTATACTTTTTAATTGATAAAATAATTGAAAATAACATAATAATACTAATATTTTAGTTTTGATAGTTACGATACAACATTTTATCGATAAATTTTTTTTTTATAGTTTTGATAGAATTATAATAACTACACAATCATAAACAAATTAATTTTGTATATAAAATTTTAAGTCAAAAGGATTTCCCATTGTAATTTATCACCATTATTTTTAGTGATAAATATCCCAGCTTGTGGGGGTCGTGTTTCGGTAACATGGCTTTGCCTCATCATAATTGGGTGATTTCATTCTGTCAGCCTGGTTTCTCTTTTTTAGCATATGATTTTGTGGACCGTTCTTTATTTATCATTTTTTGAAGTTGGTCTCTGCAATTTGAGGAGGTCTCGCGTGTGGATTTGATATTTCTCATAATGCTTCCTCTGTTGAAATGGTATTTATCGAGGCTTTGATGTTGGCCTTCTCATGTTTCTTTCTTCTATGGTATCGTTTTTTATATGGTAAGATGTTCTGTTTTATCTAGAAGATCTTGGTTAGGTTCGGCGGCTGGTGGTTGTATTTGAGATCTTGGAATTTGTAGTTGGTTTGGTACATGAGATGGCTTCTCATCTTGTTGCTCTTTTCTTGGCTGCTTCTGTGGGCATTTCTATGGTTTGGCTTTACTTTGGCTCCTCGAGGTCTTCAACATCCTCTCCTTCTCCTTATTTGGGTTATATTATGTTTACTCACAATGTTTGTATTGGCAGGATCTCTTATTTTGATTTCCCTTCTGCTCTATGGTATCATTCTAATCAGTGGCTTGGAGAATTGTGTTTCATAGACAAGGGTGGTCCAGTTTTGAGTTTTTGACTGATCTTCTGGTTTTTTGGATGGATATACTTCTTCCTGAGTTTTCACTCTATCATGTTTCTCTCTGTATGCCTTCTCTGGCAACTTCCTTTATATCTAATGAGGCTTATGTAATTGGGCTGGGTTTTGGATGAATTATGCCAATGGGCTTCTTGTAATGGGTAGATAGGCTTGTGTTACTTGAGCAATACTGAAGGGTTTTCTTACTGATTCTTTCCCTTTAGTGCTCTTTGAATCAGACACTGTAAAAAATAATATTTATTAATATATTTTAGTGGTTTTATCCACTTTTATCAAAAAATAAATAAAAAGAATTATAGAAGGCTTTAGATGGACTTACTTGAAAATTTAGCTTCTAAAATCTTTATTTTGTAGGAAGTTAAAATCTTATAAGAAGTTTTTTTCATTAGCATAAATTATTCTCTTTTTTAATTTCATTAAGAGGTGTGTAAAGTTAGAGGTGTGTAAAGTTAGGGCTTAAATTCATTCTATAACTTCAGAATTTAGACAAGCATTCATTAATGGTGGCTTACATTAGTTACTTCGATACTCTTTTCCTTGAACACTAAATATTTGTGTCATTGTGTGTACAACCTTTAAAATGACAACTTTCATTGATGGTCCTTGTTATTGACACACACATAATGGCCAAGGGTAAAATAGGATAATAAAAATTGTGCATTTGTACCTTTTATTGTTTCACCTAAGTGAACAATAATTGAACACCTGATCACTAGTATTAACATCATAAGTAAAACTATCAAGAAAGCACTTAAATAAATCCTTCACTAGGTAGATTGAAGAACCCTGCCATTATTTTCTCATTAGATGATATATGTAAATAGTTTATTTGCACTTTATAATTCAGATCCACATGAGCAACCCACTTGCTTTTTAACTAGTGAATTTAGGAAAAATAAAGCTAGATTAAGTTTCTATTAGAAAGTCATAGATTTACTTTTGATCTTGCCACTTGATATGTTATATAGTGATTAGATCTAATGACCCATGTTTTTCATATAATCAATGGCCAATGAAAAAATGGATAAGATGGAATATGTACGACACTACCTTTTGCCAATGTGAGTAAATGCATAGGATTAGATTCACCACCTATCATACCTTCAATCTAGAACATTTAATAATAAATCTGGATTGATGGTCCATATGCAATCTAGATGAAATCATTATCTTTTGGCGACTTAATCCCTTTTGTATAAATGGTTGGTTTGATGATCAATGAACCAATATTATTACTATATTTGACCTACTAAATCATTTGAAATTCATTAAAAGATCACATTTGATGGTTGACATTAATTGAGATACAATCAATTGTCAAGGTTAAAACAACTAAACCTGAAATTGTAGAAATTAACCTTTTCTCAATATGCCTAAACAATAGATTAGAATATGTCATCCTTAATAGATGGTCCATTAGAAAAGTTGATAGGTACACACAACCTCAATTTCACAAGCTAATGTTCGACTAATTTCAATATGACATATTAGAACTAACCATATGAATTTTCTGTAAATGAACTTCACTATTAAATAATTATGATATTGATGACTTGAATTCCTCAACAAAAATAATTGATATATTAATATACATATTAATAATCAAATTATATTTTCACAATATAAAAATCTCTCAATTCCTCTCCCTCTACCCCTCTTTCATCTCTTTTAAAATAAATTAAACCAACATTTTTTAATAAAAAGTTTGTTCTTACATGGAAAAAACATTCACAAAGGTTGTCCATCAGAAAAAACTATGATGACAAATGTTCTGACTTGAAGACAAAAGAAACATAAACATATAAAGAAATGAGAATCTCTTAAAAAGAATTCTCCTACCAGCTAGATCAAATATCAAATATCAAATCAGAACTTTGAATGTTAAGACTAGTCACATAAAATTTCTATATTGATTTTGTTGCAGGCAAATCAAGAGACACAGAAAAACTATCTAATACAAATGAAATGAAACAATGCATGTGAGATTTGTTGTACGGTCTACTCCTCATAATTCAAAGCTTACACTGTTTGTGAAGGAATCAGAAAAAGCAGAAGAAAATATTTATTTGATTTCCATAACGACCAGCAAATGCATTAAAAAAATGTATGGTCTCACAGTTGACATCTAAGAACCA
The DNA here is from genome assembly GCF_030272615.1 of Cryptomeria japonica. Taxonomy (NCBI): domain Eukaryota; kingdom Viridiplantae; phylum Streptophyta; class Pinopsida; order Cupressales; family Cupressaceae; genus Cryptomeria; species Cryptomeria japonica. The sequence continues at coordinate 539,967,528 of NC_081408.1, forward strand.
CCTTTTGCAGGTAAATATTATTCAGAGCTTTGTTAAGACAGTGTTTGAGAAAACAAGGAGGGCCCAGGAATAATATGATGAGACCTCATTTAATGCAAGGTTCTCTTCATCATCATAAAAAGGTTCTCTGTATCTGATGTAGATGTAGAGAAGTATAACAAAATGTTCTGTCTTGTATTAAAAATGGGGTATTCAGTCAAAGGGGATGGATTCAATTGATAATGAATCAGGAAAAATATTAGTCAATTATAAGATGAGAGGTAAAATTCAAATAATTTTGGTGAAATGGGTATTTTTTGATCTTTTGTTTTCAGTTGAAGAGATATCAACATAAATTCATATATTCTTATCGGATAACAAATTCTCATGAAATTTTTTCAAAATTCAAACCATTTTGATCAAATGGGTATCTCTTAATCTTTCGTTCTAATTCGAAGAGATATTAACATAAACTCATATACTCGTATCAAATAACAAATTTTGACAGTTGTTGCTCCCATTTGCTGGATGTGGTCCTGTGTCCGCGACGGTCGTTGCTCCCTCTCTTGATGCTCTTTCTTCCAATCCGGATAGATCGGTGCTAGGCTCTTCAGATTGATCTGTTGCGGCAGCTAAAGTTGAAGAAGGATGAATTATTGTAAAGGGGAAGCATTCAAAGACGTCCAAGCCTTCTTTCGATATGACTCTTCGTTCTCACAAGACCAGTTGTAAATCTTGAGGGCCCTTGTAGTTGGTTGTTTGGGCTGGTTTTTCTGCAGGCAGACTCTGTTTTTTTGGTTGTGGCTCTCTCCTTTTTGTTGAGCGATCAAGTTCTATCCCTTGTTTGATTTGTAAAGGGTTTCGGGTCCCTTCAAAACTTGTTTTTCACATAATCAAAAACAAATCTTGACGAAATGGTTTTCTCAAGAAGTATCAAAATAAGATCATATTTTCAAATTGACTAACAAACAATCCTGTAAATTTTGGCGAAATAGGTATCTCTTAATCTTAATAACATTATATTTCCAAATTGACTAACAAAACCATCGTGCAAATTTTGGCGAAATAGGTATCTATTAATTTTTTTGCTTTTAACTGAAAAAGTATCAAAATAAACTCATATACACATATCAAATAACAAATTTTGATGAAATGAACATCTTTTAATGAAAGAAATATCAACATAAACTCATATTTCCATATTGAATAACGATAAACAATCCCGCATATAATATAAAATCCTACCAAAAAAAAATGAACAGCCAGAACAAATCTGTATTGATGATCCACATGTGTTCTCTGATTCAAACAAACCCGAAATAAACTCAAAAGTAAACAGCCAGCAGAGTGGGCAAAAAAATATCTATCATTAAGAAAGTGTAGACAAAATGCTATAGATAGTTTAGTTTAGGTTTAGAAAGCCAGTCAACGGCTACTTATCGATTTGAATACATAAACCAAACGAAGTAATTTGTCTTGTGTAGTACAAGTTTGATATTTTGTTAGTTAAAAGGAAGGGGCCATCAAACTTTTTGTATGGGTTTTAAATGTGATGGTCATGCTCATTTATGGCCAGTAATGATCATGGCCATGCCTATTTATGGCTGTTAATAATGAAAAGGTGGAGTGGGGGTTTTAAAGTGATGGTTATGAGCATGGTCATTTATGTTTGATAATATTTTTTTATATAGTTTTTTTTTTTTGACATTCAGTGAGGGTAGGTTTCTTTTTAATGGTCTAATTGTATATTTATTCATTTTTCATTTTGGTTTGAATTTATTTTAAGAATTTGTCTTGATGTAATTATATAGTGAGGCAAAATTTGTGTTATGTTTGGCTATTTTTTTTGATCTCCTAATACTTTTATTTATTCTTCCTTACATGTATTCTTATACATCCACCCTTCCTTGTTCTATTCATATTTGTTCTCACATTCATATCGCGTTTATCTCTAATCCTTAGATTCCACATTCATTCCTTGCCTTGGGTCATTCTCATGGTATGTGCGATCAATCCTACATGACAAAGATTTAACCCAAAAGTTCAAATGCTTATAATTCTTTATTGTCAGTTGTCACCCTTTGCTACTAGTTGTGGCATACTAGTTTGTTACACATTTGTGTGACAAATACAGTTATGTCATTTTATTAAAGATAATTTTTTTTTAGCATTAATTCATCATTTGAAATCCTAGCATTCTAAGGAGCATTCATTACAAGAATACTTTGATTGAAGCACTACAAAGAATCAAAATATTGCATTAGAATCAACACTAGATCATTTTCGTGTTTGCTTGTTGCTTAACCATCATTTCACAATTTTGAAGCTAATCTTTCAAGGGGTTGACCTAGAAGAATGTAGCCCTCACAATCTGATATCTTTCAAAGGTATTTTTAAATAATGTTAATCCTTCGTAGTCATCAAGAAGTAATATTTGCATGACACAAATTGATCTATAAATGCATAATTGACCCAAAACCATTTATGGTTCTACAAAATATCCCGTACAATAGACATATCCATTTTACCAATTTTTCTATATCCAAGCAAGTGCAATCTATGTAGCATTGGATTTATCTTCATTATTGTTACAAGAGTTGACTAACCATATCTCCATGCACTCAATTCCCTAAAATAGCATCGATTTACACACTTCATCATGTACCCAATTTTCATATTTGCATGTCCGTCATGCTAGGGTTTATACCTTCAATGCATAACTTAGGGTTTTAGATCTATCATTTTTTAATCCTCCATGAATTTATGTTCATATTCATATTATAATTTCATTGATCTTATATATCTCTTTCCAAGGTTACATTTCTTTACAAGCTCCTTTTTTGTAGATCCAGACCATCTTTTAGCATCATGTTAGAGTTTTATTTTAGATTTGATATACCATTGATACTTCTATTTTTTAAATTTTAAAGTTTTTTATTGTGATTTATTTCCATAACTTTCATAGAGGTTATTGTTTATGCCATGAGCTATTCATCATCTCAATCTTCATTTAAGGAGTGCACCTCGATTAAACCCTAACACGGTTGCTATATTTGTTGAAACTAAAATTTATTAATATGTTAATGTTGATAATAATGATGATGTTTATGATGAAGTTCATGTTGAACAATAATAGTTTTCTAATATACTTGTTAGTGTAAAGCGGAAAAATCGAACCCTAGTCGTTCTCCCCTCCCCAACTCCGAGGAGAGAGAAGGGAGAGTCACTAGGGTTGATGGTTTTTCACTTAGGGGAGACTTTACATTCAAAAGAGGGGTTGAAACCCACAAGATCCAATCCCACGCAATGCAAGATTGGATTCTATATGAGTTTCAAGGGTTAAGACATCAAGGATACCCTCTTTTGTAAAGAAATGTAGATAGAAAGATTAAGCTAGGAATGCATGTAAAGTGGGAAATATTCGCTTATAAACAGAGATAGGGTTATGATATGAAGCTGCGGACCTGGAATTAGCAGTAAAATGTCGAGACGGTGCTGTTCTGCAAATTTGAGCGAAAGTTGACGAGACGATGGCGCCCGACGTGCACACGGTCCTTCGAAAAATCCGCGAAACGAAGGTGGATCTGTTTGTCTCTGCACAAGGATTACAGATCTTCAATTACAGCCGCGTACCTGCAACCTACACACAGAAAAGAGAGGACGATTGGGGGGTTAGGGATGAGGGGTTTGCCCTTAGGTCAAACCCCGGTTTTGGAATTAACCAAGAAATGAGAATGCTGTAAATGTAATGTAAAACAAGTACTAATACCTTGTTGTAAGGATGTTTGTATCCTTATATGCGAAGGTATAGATGTTGTTGTATGTTGTATGTTGTATGTTGTAGTATGTGATCTCCTCTTCAATGGTTGAATCCTTGTCTTTAATGCAACACTTAGCCTTGAATGGAGACTTAGAATGCTCAATTGCTTGAAGGAATGCTTGAATGCTTGAATACTTGAATGTTTTGAATATTGCTTTCGCGCCTTGCTCACATATATCCTCCTCTCTTTTTGAGAGAGGAAATGTAGTTTATATACTTGTCAATTAGGGTTAAAAGACTGATTTTCCCGACCTTAGGCCGACCAGGAAGTACTATTTTCCAAATTGCAAACATAAAGACCCGAAGCCCCATAGGAGACCGGGCCCAAAATAAGGCCAAGGACCAGGGCGCTGGGCGGCATGGTCCTGGGGGACCAAGGCGCTGGGCGCCATGGTCCCACCTCCAGGGATAGCGGGGTGCAAGGAGGATCAGGCCAGGGTGATGAGAAATGCAGTTTTTGGTGTCATGAACAAGTTTCGGGGTCTCCATTAAGGTTCCGTGTTGCATTGCCATCGTGAAGACCCAAATGCGGTCGAAATTGCAAGTGTCGCAATTTTAGGACGCTATAGTTAGTTTGGCTCATGTAGTTTAAGTCAATCACTACTACTGAACTTGATTCATGACATATTTATCAACAAGACACAAGGGCTTGAGTAGTTACAAACTATAAGTTCTAAGATTATTTCACCTATTATTTTCTTAGGTTTATTCTCTTTGTAAGGTCCAACCTTCTCATGATTACTGTTGCTCATCTCTCTTTTAGTGTGGTTCTTTATTACTAGTTGATCAAATCAAATGAATGTTTGCATTAAAGTAATTTGGTTTAGTTGTGTATGGTGATGATGATCTAACATCTACTTTTTGTTACTGTCATTCAATTCAAAAATCTTGAATATGTGCCTAAATCGTGTCAACTATATGTCATTCAATAGGATTCGAGAAGATTCAATTTTTTTAATGATACTATAATCGAAGGAAATTTTAGTTTATTCTACATTCATCTCTTAGATCGTAAATGAATGCTTTGAATTACATTAATTATATGTAATTTGACTAGAAAATATTCATTTACTTGGTTGTATTGTTAGGAATGGTAATGTCGATGTTAGATGGATTAGAATGACGAACATGTGATTTGAAAATAATTTTTTATTAATGATGCACATTATGATGAGTAAATTGAAATTGAAACCGAATTCTACTCATATGGTGAATGCTTATATATTATGTTGATCAATGTTTCAAGTTGCTTCTTTTTTGTTATTTCTCTCTTATTCATTTATTCCACTATTTTTATATCATTTTCTACATTAGTTTGAGTCCATTTTTTCTTGTCTCTTGTTGGAAGTCAATCTAGGGATAACTTTCAGAAACCCCCCCCTAGGTAAAGGTGTAAAATCCTGACGAATCTTTCAATATTTTGGGGGAAAATATTAATTTTTTGGGCAATTTTGTTTTTAATAGGGGAAAAATATTAAATTCCGTTGGCGAATTTTTCTCAGTTGCGTAAGAATTGTATGAAAATTAAGGCGAATTTTTTCGTTCTTTTTGGAAAAAAAATATTTTTAATTGGCAAATCTTTTTCTTTTTCGTGATTTTTTTTGAAAAATTAAGGCGAATATTTCATTATTTTTGGGGAAAAATAAAAATTACATTGGCTATTTTGTTCATATTGCATGAAAAATGTGGAAAAATTAAGGCGAATCATTCATTATTTTTGGGGGAAAATAATATTTACATTGGCGAATATTTTTCAATCACATAAAAATTGTAGAATAATTAAGGCTAATCTTCCATTACTAATTGGAGAAAAAAACTAATATAGCAAACACAACAAATCTTAGCTATAAGTGTCCTGCATATCCATATGAAATCTTTTAGAAAGCCACTTTTTGGCACGTATGAAATCATGATCGAGGATTCTCTGCTATCCTTTTGCATAGAAAACTCAAAACACTGCATGTGTCAGAGGAAGAAAATATGGAGGATAGCACATATTTAATATTCAATGAGAAGCTACAAGTATTAATCTGTGTTGAGGTCTGTGAGTCATGTACAGGTGTCAGGACTACTGGAATGAAACTTTCTTGTGGAATGAGAGAAAAGTACATCTCACACAGATTAATACAATATGTGGAATGATCCAAAGTATAGACCTGACAGTCAATTGCCGCCACTTCGCAAATCGAGAAATAGGGTCATTATTCACATGCTGCATTTCAGAATGTAGAAGATAGAAGTTATATCATTTGCATGTTGCATTTTAGAATGTAGAAGATAGACATTTTCTAGAGATAAGTTTTTAGGAAGGGTTGTTGTTTTTCTTGTAGAGGTTTTAAAATGAAGTGCATAGAAGATGCAACTGAATTCTGGCATAAGGAGATATGGCTGAAGGTTTGTAGATGCCATGAAGTAAAGAAAATTGATGACTTACCTTATAGCCAGAGGGTTATTAAAATAGCCAAAGATAACCAGAGTGTTATTATAAGGCTTGAGTGCAAAATTGCAAGCTTCGGTTGCAGTTGCAAATAATTCCGATCTCTTTGGCAACTGCCATGTCCCCCTTATAATGGATAGAATGCAAAGAGAAAGTTGGGTGAAGACACATGAGATGTGGTTTTGGAGTCAAGCATCCCTGTTTGATCAAAACTCTCAAAGTTCTCCCCTTCCAGGAAATGCAATGAGAATCTTGTATCTTGGTATTCTCTGCATCAATAACCACAAATGTGCAATAGTGGCATGGCTCATAATTTAGTTCACATTCATTGAAGCTTTCGGTGTCTCTAAACCAAAATTTTCATGAATACTGGCCTGGAGGTTTTACGACATTGCATTGTTGCAATACATGTTACACATTCTTGTAAAAGGTCAGGAGCTTGTTGCATTCCTTATGATTATAAAAGGAATATCAAGGTTGTAAAGAAGGATTTTGTAATTTTCTCATCTCCAGGGAGAGTAGAACTAGAAATTGGGCTTTGTCTTGTCTAGTGTGTAGGATGGTTTCATGGTGAAAGAACGTACACTTTCTTTTAGTGTTTTTTCAATTAGTTCATCAATAGACTACTATACTTATTATTGTTGCTAACATTGTCTCCATTTGTACTTTCAGATATTACTTGAATGGTGAATCATAATATTAAGGATATTTTGATTTGTCTTGGAAATTTCATTGTCAATGTTTGACTGTGTAGTGTGAATGTGGATTTCCTTAAAGGAAGGAACTACATTCTATTTGCAAGTTATTGTAAGTCTGGAGTAATGTAATGGATCTATAAGAATAATTTGTGCAACTACACATGAAGTTGTGTTAATGCTAGGCATTAATGCTCAAGTGACTCACTATTATGAAATTATTTGTTGCTTGGGTTTGCATTCTTGATCTCATATTCGACTCCGAGATTTGTTTCAGAAATACATCAAAATTAAAGTGCAATTTCCTTTGTTTCAGAAATACATCAAAATCAAAGTCCAATTAAACGTAGAATAATTAAGACACATCTTTTATAGTTTTTTTGGAAAATAACCCATATAGAAAGTGTATTGCATATCCATTGGAATTAGAAATGTACTTTTTAGCACGTTTGAAATCTTCATCTCAGATTCTAAGTGATATTTTTGCATAGAAAAAACTCCCCCTGTAGAGTACTTTATACTTGTCATTTTGATGAAGAGTTACATGGGTACAAATGTTAGCTTATTCTTGAAGAAAATATTGAAGTGACGGTTAAATGATTATAATAGACTTGTGAGTTTTGATCCTTTCATTAGGTGGTATGAAGAATTGCATGCCAACATGAAGAGTTTTGATTCTTTAGAAAGGCAAAAAGGTGAAAAGGAATATTTAGAACTTCTAAATTTAGAGCTTTGAGGTTTTTCATAAATCAGTAGTAGTTGAGTTGATCAAGGAGCACTATAATATTTTCCTCTACACTTGTTCAAGAACAGTATAACAGTATCAAAAATAGAATTCCCATATGTAGATGTTTCATATGTGTTCATAAGATATGGGTTTAATGACATCGGGTGGAGAATATTTCAAGAAGGCTGTGTTTATAGCAGCTCAACAAATTGCTTTGTAGCTAAAGGGACTTTCAAATCGGAGGAGGTAGCTAAAGGGATTTTCAAAGGTCATTTGCAGCTGCAGATGGGCTTTCCTTGGCTGCCTACATTCGACCCCTCGTCTCCTAAAGCCTAAGAGCGAGAGGGATCAGGGAGGAGAACAATTAGGATAGGGAAGAGTTGGCTCTAGCAAAGATCCCATTTAGTTAAAATTGATAACTAAAGTCGGACCCCTGTTTTGATTACAATACCCATCTCTGGAGCTCATCCACTAGTTTTTGTGGAGCTCATCTAGTAGTTTTTATCACTAGAAACTTGCATCCGTAAAACTCCTCCTCTAGTTTTTATAGTTAGAATCTTGCATCCATAAATTTATCAGCAATGCAATGGTGGCATGGCTCAAGCAGTTGAATTTCAATAGTATTTGATTCTTCACCGTGGTCCATGATAGTTTCATAATAGTTTTAGTCATATGGTTTGATAAGTTATCTTGTTCTATTTTAGGTTTCATATTGGGAATATATCATTTCCATGTGTATAAAACAAACATATGTCAAATGAGAACATGGCAGATGTATACAACCTGAAGCTTGTTGCATTCCTTACTCTTGTAAAATGAATTCCAAGGTTGTAATTAAGAGAGTTTTTTGGAGGGAATCTTGGTCTCTTTGGAAAAGGGTATAGTAGTAGTGTCTAAGTTAGCATGTAGACTCTTCCACAGTGAAGAATGTATATACTCCTTCAACAATATTAATTAGTTTATGATTTGTCATGACAATTACTACAGATATAGTCTCTACTTATAGAATGTACTTCTTGATCTTACATGAATAATAATATCAATCCTTTTGTTATTTGTCTTTGCAAATATCTTATGAAAGTGAAATTTTGTTTGTGGATTTATGTACTTGTATCAAAAATTAGAAAAATAAAAAAAGAAGATATATATACTATTAATATATATTGTGCAAGGCAACTTAATAACTTATGGTAAGTGTGCATTTAATGAGACATTTATGCCGAAATTGATCAAATGCCTTTAAATTGGGCATTGGGGTATTACCATATTTTCACATTACATGTTCGAGTTGGAAACACTGAGGTGGGAGTGATGGACATGCCAATTATGGTCAGGGAAATGAAACCACATACATCATTTGTAGGTGAAGTCACAAATAAACGGTTAGGGGGGTCTTAGTGAATGACCACCCATACATAATGCATGCGGTCAAGGCAGTGCCAGGGTTGGAGTTTTTGATGGCATATCATAGGCATAGGGGTAGTTCAGACATTCCGACCTTTTTTCTTGCCATGTTGTTATATGTCAGGTTTTCCAAGAAGTGGGTGAAAAAACTCACCCATATGGTGTTCGAGCATGTATATTTGCATGACATTGATGTAGTCATCAACAATGTGGATGAGAACCTTCTCATTTCCCTTCCACACAACTATTACATTGGAAGGGTTTTTAAATTTTTGACTGTGCAAACACAAGATGCGCAATTGTTGCAGGCACGAAGGAGTGATATACTATGTAGTATCAATTTCCTCATGCATGTAGCCAAAATCAAGGAACCCGAGGAGGATGATTGGCATTGGGACTACTTGACCACTGAAGGGTTGGTAGATGAAGATGAAATTGATGAGGAGGATGTGGCTGAGATTGTAGAGGCGCTGGAGCTAGGGAGTGGAGATGAATGGATTGAGGATGACAGATGCGGTGTCGAGGAAATTGCAGCAAGCAAAACTCATGCTAACTGCGGATAAGATTGCCCGCTCATCTTACAAGCCAAGAAAGTCAGGGAGGAATGTGAAGCTACAGAGGTGGAAAGGCAGATTGGGAATGTCTCCTAGCCCCAAAGTATGCTGCAGATGCTTCGTTCTATTTTGGTGCTTGAATTTTGTAAAGTGGGTTATGGGTTGTTATGGGTGACCATTGGAAATGCTATCGGGAATGTATTTTCGGCTACAAGCCAAATACTATTGTATCTTTTTTTTAATCTTAATATAATGGGCGTTGGCCCTACCTAACTATTCACTTATTAAAAAAAAATGTTCAAATGATTTATTTTGGTGACTCTTTCATTATTTTGGGGGAATTTATTATAATGGGTGTTGGCCTTGCACAACTATTTACTGTGAGGGTTTATCAAATTGCCACTTTCTGGACCTACCAGTAGGTAATATGATATTTTATTGATTTAAAGCTTCAAAAAAGATTACAAAAAGATTGGAGTCATCAAGTAACCTCCATCCAATCCATCTATCTATACCTGCCACCACCGAAGCCAACTCTGAAACAAACCCTAATACTTGCCTCCCATCCTCTTCTTGTGAGCTCTCTGCATCACGCCTTCAACTCATCCTCTTGCCAGGGAACAAAGGGTAGTGGGTCTGCAAGCTCCGTCGACTCTTAAGAAATGATGAAATCCACCCCCGGAACAACCCACTCCCAAATTGAATCCATCCCTCCCAGGTATTCCACCACAATTAAAGTTTGCAAGGCCCTCTTCACCTTGTCCACATCCTCTTCAAATTTTAATCCCCATGCAACAATAAGGGAATATATTTCCATATTAGTCCTATATCTGTGACTAATATGGAAAATCTCCTCTCCTAGTAAGAGTTGAACTGCATCCATAAGCCTTTCATCCTTGAATAGGAATAGGCCCTTCAGTCTCTTATTCGACACTTTGTCCATGAAGGGTGATAGTTCTGATACTTAATGTAAGTACAGATCCAATAGCCAACAAGATGAGGGGGGGGGGGACTTAATCTTCCATAAAAACATCAGTTTCAACCTCGGTAACATATACTTCAGTAATATAACCAAAACTGCTAAACATGCAAACTCAAAAGCATATAAACATCATAAACCTCATGTAGTCACATAAATCTGTCCACTTAATTAAATGAATATTTAATATTTATTTGATTATTTAACCATCAATTAATAATTAATTAAATTAATATTTAATTAATTCATCTTAACCCTCTTCTCCTATTAATTAAATAAATTATTCAATTTATTTGATTTAATTCACTTAACCAAATTCAGACCATTAATTAAATAAATAAATCATATTTATTTAATTAAATATTCTCTCACATTTAAATAAATTAATATTTATTTAAATCCCCCAAAATCCCACCTCTCACATTTAAATAAATTAACATTTATTTAAATCACCTTTATCCTCTACCCACTTGCATTTTCCTACAAAAGCAAGTTGCACAACTATTTTAAATAAATCATTTATTTAAATCACCTTTATCCTCCACCCACTTGCATTTTCCTACAAATGCAAGTTGCACAACTATTTTAAATAAATTATTTATTTAAAATCCTATTTATCCTCACCCACTTGCATTTTCCTACAGATGCAAGTTGCACAACTATTTTAAATAAATTATTTATTTAAAATCCTATTTATCCTCACCCACTTGAAACCTTTAATGGTTTCCCTTAAAGTATTGAAACTTGATGGCTTTAAAGTCTTCAAACTTGATGGCTTCCTTCTATAGTCTTCTTAAGACTTTAATGGTTTTCCTTAAAGTCTTCAAGCCTTTAATGGTTTCCCTCAAAGTCTTCAAGCATTTTAATGCTTTATCTTCATTTTTCTCATTTAAATAAATTAATATTTATTTGAATATTTATCCAAATGCAAATTACACCATTTAATTGAAATAAATGATTTTATTTTAATTGAAAATACCAAAATTTCTCCCACTTGCATTTTCCTACAAAATCCACTTGCATGCCTAAACCCCTTCTAGAATTTTCTAATCACTTCTAAATAACCTAACCCATTCTCTAAACTTTGTCACATTCCTAAGCAAAAGGGAAGTCACTTCTCAAACCCTCAAAGTCTTTGATAACCATTAAAGGCTTTCAACCTTCAACCACTAAATGGCTCAAAGTCTTTGATAACCATTGAAGGCTTTCAACCTTCAACCACTTAATCCCCAAAGTCTCCAATAACCATTAATGGTTACCTCAAACCCTCCCACATGGTTAAAACATTTGTTTTGACTCAACCTCTACCCAACCCAAAGGTCTCATCAGGCCATTAATGCTTTGACCATGATTATCTCTTAAACATTTGCACAAAGGTTTATCCTTGGATTAACTCTTAATCCAGTGGGTAATCTTAATTTGGACTTGACCCTTAGCCTCTAGATAACCATGAGGTCTTCTCAGGCCTTTAATGCCTCCAACCTCTTCTCTCAACCCAATCCTATGTTGACACTTGTCACCATTTTATTGGTGCCAATTGTGCACATGGATCCCCAACTTTCAAACTTGGCCCTTGATTAAACCATTCAATCTTAACCCTTCATTTCCCCATTTCTTCTATAAATAGAACCCTTCTCCTCAAAGAAAAAAAAGCATTAGAGTATTGTTGTTATACTGGCATTAGCATAGAGCTTTCTCATAGCATCACTATCTACACTTGCATAGCATTTGCTTATCATATTCAACTATCTTGAATCTCCATATGACATCCATGGCTAGTGCAAAAAGCTGAGAGCTACACTCATTTGGGACTTGGAGAGGAGAGGAACAAGGGAGGAGCAACTATCAGCATCTTGATTAGCTATTTTATTCTATGTTTATATGCTTTCTATTTCATGCTTAATATCTCTCTTGATATGCTTGTTTAGGATAATCTTTTGTTGCTAACACTAACGTTTGTTTCTTGTGCTCTTGTGTGTGTTGCTATCAAACAGATTTTCTAATCCTTTTTGCAGAGCATCACCTCGTAACACCAGATTTAACATGGAAACCCAAATAGGGAAAAACCACTGTGGGATTTCAGACCCACTAAGAAATATACTCTTCTAGAGTATGCTCGGTTAAAAGAAAATCCTGTTAAAGATTACAAACACATTGCTAGATGTGACTCGGTTAAGGGATTTCCCTCAGATCTGTTAGGATCTTCACCTTGTTAGAAGTGAGCTTTTTAAAGGATTTTAAACACTCAATCAAAATGTCACCTTGCTAGAGGGTTTTACAAATAAGACTGTTAAGTCCACTCGATTAAGAGATTTTCTGTCACTTTCACAAAACAATAGTAATAAAAATCTATCGGCAACTTCACATCTAAAATGCTAAAGAAGATTCTTATTTTCTCAATACAATCTAGACATAAAACAAATCTTGTCCATCTGCCGGGCTTCTATACTCTGTTATTCAAACAGGTCTTCAAGCTTCTGTGCTCGGTAATCACTATGTAGCATCCCTGTGCATACATTTGCCCGCATACATTGTTTATCAATAGTTCCTTATTTATAAACAATTAGATAACCACTTAATCTCCTTGATCACATTTCCCATGATCAATCATAGCCATCAGATCTTCAAACTTTGACCAGGTTCAATGTATCCTTCGATCTGAAAATGTTTTACCCTACCTTGGAACTTGCATACATTCCTTGGAACTTGTGCTAGGGTATTGCGGTTCAATCTAAGCTGTAGATCTTCATGCCGATTTTCCTTTGCCATAGATTCATTAACAAACTCTATGCACGGCATACCAATCATTTAATCAGTTCCAGCTCATCAGCTTCCTTCATTAAATAATGCATGTAACCATTTAATGTATTCTATTACAGCTTGGTTACAACTCGGTAACAACTCGGTAAATACTAAACTTCACTCGGTAGACATTCCGCCTTCATTAACCGATAGTGATAACCGTAGGGTTTACCGACTAGGTTCCTTAGGGTTTACCGACTAGGTTCTTTGCTCGGTAACATAGTATAGTATTAACCTTACAATTTACAACATATGTATGATGTTAAAACAATATAAACATCATGATCTCATCATTGTCTGACTCGGTAATAGTTTCCCATTGAATGCCTTATTCATCCCCTTATTCATCATATTCTTTCTGTGTCTTTTACCGACATCTTTATACTCTTCAAATCATACTTCTCAAGATATGGCAACATCATACTGAATTAGAAAATCAATTTCCTGACATCAATGACAAAATAATAATATCAAGACAGTAAACATCCTTAATCAGTTATATCCATAATCATCAACAACCTTCTCAATATCCTTATTGAAATGCCAACAATCTCCCATTGTCTGTTATAATGCCAAATGCCAACAATCTCCCCCTTTGGCATTGATGGCAAAACCAATTGATTTGACCTTAAAAAGATTCGGATTGCTGTGATTCTGAAATGCTAAAATGCTCTCTTCTTGTCATCAGAATTCTCCCCCATACATTAGACTTCTTTTTTCTCCAGTCTTCTCTCCTTCAGTTTCAGTCTTTTTAATTAGTCTTCTCCCCCTTTGACAATAATGCCAAAAAGTAAAGAATTAAAACATAATTTCTTCCTGTATGAAGTGAATTCCTGCTATAATGTGTCAACTTAGTCTCGGTCAGAGCATTTTGTCTTCAATTCATGTTCCCTGTATTGTATCCTGCACACCTTTAGAAAACATCCTAAAGTGTGTAAATCAGCATAAACTCTAAAAAGATATTCGATAGAGTCATTGAATTGATGCTTTCACCGAACTCGGTCAGTGAGTAGGAGATAGGGGTAGGACCCCTAACTTACTTCTGAGATATTCAAAAGTGTCTCTTGGTAGTGGCTTGGTGAAGATATCTGCTATTTGTTCCTTTGTGCTAACATACTCCAACACCACTTTCTTCTCTTGAGCTTCTTCTCTAAGATAATGATATTTGATAGAGATGTGCTTTGACTTAGAGTGCATAATAGGATTCTTTGAAATGTTAATGGCACTAGTATTGTCACAGAATATAGTTACTGGCTCGGTAAATTTCTCATTTATACCTTCCAATAGTTGTTTGATCCATGCAATGTTGGTACAATTCAATGCTGCAGCAACGTATTCAGCTTCTGCTGTTGACTGTAAAACACACCCTTGTTTCTTGCTAAGCCAACTCACTAGTCTTTCTCCTAAAAAGAAAGCTCCTCGACTTGTGCTTTTCCTGTCATCAATGTTGCCTGCCCAATTAGCATTAGTATAAACTTTTAAATCAAAATCATTTCCTTTCTGATATACTAAGCCATAATCCTCTGTGCCTTTCAAGTATCTAAAAATTCTTTTGATTGCTGTCATGTGTGTTTCCTTAGGATCTGCAGAGAATCTTGCAACTATACCTATTGCATGTGCTATGTCTAGTCTGCTGTGAACAACATATTGTAGCTTTCCAATCATGGATTGGTAAAATGTCTCATCAACAGATGCAGATTCATCATTCTTTGATAATTTACAGTTGGTAGTCATAGGAGTACTTATTGGTTTTGAATCCTCCATTCCAAATTTCTTCAAGATTTCCTTTATGTACTTGGATTGAGTAATGAAAATCTCATTTTTCATTTGTGGTATTTGTAAACCTATAAAATACTTTATCTCACCGATTAATGACATCTCAAATTCTTTGCTCATTTCATTTCCGAAGTTCTTACAAAGAGAGTCATTTCCACAAAATATAATATCATCAACAAATATGGCTGATATCAGTATTCCATTATCATCATTCTTTATGTACATATTGCTATTCTCATTTGTCCTTATAAAACCAATCTTAATCAAATAAGAGTGCAATCTTTCATACCATGCTCTAGGTGCTTGTTTCAGACCATATAATGCTTTGTTCAATTTACATACTTGATCTTTATTATTGTCTTCAACAAATCCTTCAGGTTGTTCAATAAAAACTTCTTCTTCTAATATTCCATTCAGAAATGCAGATTTGACATCCATTTGATATACCTTGAAGTTTTTGAAAGCAACATATGCCAACAATGTTCTTACTCCTTCAAGTCTAGCCACAGGTACAAAAGTTTCACCATAATCAATTCCTTCTTCTTGAGCATAACCTTTGCAAACTAGTCTTGCTTTATTTCAAATGACCTCTCCTTTTTCATTTAGGTTTATGAAAATCCACTTTGTACCGATTACATTTTTGTCCTTTGGTCTTGGGATTAGTGTCCATGTGTCATTCTTCTTGATTTGATCAATCTCTTCTGTCATAGCATTTATCCAATCTTCACTGTTAAATGCCTCTTTCACTATTCTCGGTTCAAATTCAGATATCAGACATGTGTTCTGTCTTAGTTTGTTCCTTGTCATCACTGGATCATCCTTATCTCCTATAATCTGACTTGGTGCATGATGTCTTCTGACATACTTAGCTAACACAAGCTCGGTAGGCTCTGTATGATCTTCTTCATCACTCGGTAACTGGATATTCTCTTCATTTTCTTCAACAGTTTTCTCGGTAGGACTTGTCGGTTGAACATAGACAAATTTATCATAATCTTCTGGTTCTTTGGAATTTCCTTCATCATTTCTTTCTGCAAATTCATCAATTTTCACATTTGCACTTTCTACTATTTTGTTAGATGATTTGATCAGACATTTAAATGCTTTGCTTCTAGAAGAATAACCTAGAAATGTTCCTTCTTCACTTTTCTGATCAAACTTGCCATTTCTATCATCTTTATGTACAGAGCATCTACTTCCAAAGATTTTAAAATAACTTACATTAGGTTTCTTGTCATACCAGATTTCATATGGTGTCTTCAAAGTACCTTTCTTCAGTTGTACTCGGTTCAGGGTGTAAACTGCTGTGCTTATTGCTTCTCTCCAAAATGTTTGTGGCACTTTCTTATCAGTCATCAGTGTTCTGGCACAATCCACAATAGATCTGTTTCTTCTCTCAGCTATTCCATTCTGCTATGGAGTTCTCGGTGCAGAGACTTGTCTTTTAATACCATGATCATTGCAGAATAAGTTGAACTCATCAGATGTGAACTCTCCTCCTCTATCTGATCTAAGACATTTCAGTTGTCTTCCTGTTTCATTTTCAACTCTTGCCTTGTACCATTTAAACATTTGAAAAGCTTCTGATTTTTCTTTTAAAAACATTACTGACATCATCCTTGAATAGTCATCCACAAATAATATGAAATATTTATCACCATAATAACTTTGAACTTTCATAGGACCACAAAGATCAGTGTGCACAAGATCTAAAATTCCCTTAGAAGTGTAAGACTTACTTTTAAAGCTTGATCTTGTCATCTTACCCATTTGGCATCCTCGACACATAGCATTCTCAGGCTTTTCAAGACTCGTTAGACCTCTTACTCGGTGCTTCTTACTTATTTTGATCAGATTATCAAAATTTACATGACAAAACCTTTTATGCCATAACCAGGTATCATCTATCTTTGCATACAAACATTTATTCCGAGTTGATTCAAGGTGAAATGTATTACCTTTTGTTTGTGTCCCGGTAGTAGCTAACTTTCCATTCTTGTCATGAACTTTGACAATTCCCTTATGAAATTCTATTCGATAACCTGTATTGTTTAGCTGTGCTACACTCAACAAATTGTATTTCAAACCTTCAACCCAATAAACATCATTGCATCTTGCATTATCAAGAAGTATTATAGATCCTTTACCTTTCACCGGACATGGTGCATCATTACCAAATCTTACATAGCCTCCATCATAATCTTCTAACATAACAAACTTGTGTTTATCTCCTGTCATATGATGTGAGCATCCACTATCTATGATCCAAGAATCATTAGTATTTACATGAGATATTAGGGCTTTTTCTTCATACCTTTCTTCATCTGATCCATCTTTGATAGCCACATAAACTACTTCCTCTGTATCAGTTTCATCTGATTTATCATCATTGGATTCCTCATCAGCTATTAAGCATGTCTTTCTATCTCTTCTTCTAAAGTCTCGGTGTCCTTTGTAATGATTGTCTTTCTGTCTGTCATCTCGGTAATCTCTCTTTTTAGTAGAATCTTTGTTAGGACAGTTAGAAGCCATATGTCCTATTTTATCACAATTGAAATATTTCAAAGGTAGTTTTCCTTTATACTTACCTTTGCCTCTCGGTAACCTTCTGGCTAATAGTGCTTCAAACTCTTCCTGCTTTCTGATTTCCTCATACAGTTTGTGTACTTCTTCCATGTTCTTACGAAATCTTTCACTTGCTCCACCATGATCTCCTTCAGAGTATTTATACTTTCTTTCATTGTAATCATTAGATTCATCAAGATGAAAAGAACTAAATGCAGATTCAACTTTATTTACCGAAGATCCACTGTTATCAAAGTTACTTAACTCAAATGCATGTAGCTTACCAATAGTAGCATATAAAGAAACTGGCATATTAGGTACATACCTCAATTCATTGATTGCAGAGACTCCGATTGCATAAGCCGGTAGAAGGGTTCTTAACAACTTACTTGTTATATCATTTTCTTCAATATTTCCACCTGCTCCTTTGATTTGATTGACAATCTCCTTTAGTCTTGTACTGTATTGAGTTATGTTCTCACCTTCATTCATCCTCATAGATTCAAGTTGTCTTCTTAGACTATCTCCTTTTGCTCTTTGAACATGTTCATCTCCTCCATATACTGATATGAGCTTATCCCACACAGCCTTTGCATCATTGCAGCCTTCTAGATCATTAAACTCTGAGTCGGTCAATGTAGATGTTATTTCAATCATTGCTTGGATATGTTCTTGCTTTGTCTTTATCTCTTCCATTGTCAATGGATAGGTGCTCAGTGTGATGAAATCATTCTCCAGATAATATACAACATATTCTCCAACTCCTGATAGGTGCAGCTTCATCCTTTTCTGCCATGTAGAGAAACTTGACTTGTTCAGCTTTGGTGCATCCCTCTTATACATCTTTGGATCTTTGCCTCAAGTACCTTTAAACTTTTCTTCCAGAGTCCAAAGCTCTGCTACCAATTGATAGTTCTGCTACTTAATGTAAGTACAGATCTAATAGCCAACAAGATGAGAAGGGGGGGGGGGGGTGAATCATACAAACTTAATCTTACATAAAAACATCAGATTCAACCTCGGTAACTTATACTTCAGTAATATAACCAAAACTGCTAAACATGCAAACTCAAAAGTATATAAACATCATAAACCTCATAACACCAGATTTAACGTGGAAACCCAAATAGGGAAAAACCACTGTGGGATTTCGGACCCACTAAGAAATATACTCTTCTAGAGTATGCTCGGTTAAAAGCAAATCCTGTTAAAGATTACAAACACATTGCTAGATGTGACCCGGTTAAGGGATTTCCCTCAGATCTATTAGGATCTTCACCTTGTTAGAAGTGACCTTGTTAAAGGATTTCAAACACTCAATCAGAATGTCACCTTGTTAGAAGGTTTTACAAATAAGACTGTTAAGTCCACTCGGTTAAGAGATTTTCTGTTACTTTCACAAAATAACAGTAATAAAAATCTATCTGCAACTTCACATCTAAAATGCTAAAACAGTTTCTTATTTGCTCAATACAATGTAGACATAGAACAAATCTTGTCCATCTGCTGGGCTTCTATACTCTGTTATTCAAGTAGGTCTTCAAGCTTCTGTGCTCGGTAATCACTATGTAGCATCCCTGTGCATACATTTGCCTGCATAGATTGTTTATCAATAGTTCCCTATTTATAAACAATTAGCTAACTGCTTAATCTCCTTGATCACATTTCCCATGATCAATCATAGCCATCAGATCTTCAAACTTTGATCAGGTTCAATGTATCCTTCGATCTGAAAATGTTTTACCCTACCTTGGAACTTGCATACATTCCTTGGAACTTGTGCTAGGGTATTGCGGTTCAATCTAAGCTGTAGATCTTCATGCCAATTTTCCTTTGCCATAGATTCATTAACAAACTCCATGCACGACATACCAATCATTTAATCAGTTCCAGCTCATCAGCTTCCTTCATTAAATAACGCATGTAACCATTTAATGTATTCTGTTATAGCTCGGTTACAACTCGGTAACAACTTGGTAAATACTAAACTTCACTCGGTAGACATTCCGCCTTCATTAACCGATAGCGATAACCTTAGGGTTTACCAACTAGGTTCCTTATGGTTTACCGACTAGGTTCTTTGCTCGGTAACATAGTATAGTATTAACCTTACAATTTACAACATATGTATGATGTTAAAACAATCTAAACATCATGATCTCATCATTGTCTGACTCGGTAATAGTTGCCCATTAAATACCTTATTCATCCCCTTATTCATCATATTCTTTCTGTGTCTTTTACCAACATCTTTATACTCTTCAAATCATACTTCTCAAGATATGGCAACATTATACTGAATTAGAAAATCAATTTCTTGACATCAATGACAAAATAATAATATCAAGACAGTAAACATCCTTAATCAGTTATATCCATAATAATCAACAACCTTCTCAATATCCTTATTGAAATGCCAACAATCTCCCATTGTTTGTTATAATGCCAAATGCCAACAAAGGGTACCAATTTCTTCTATGTTTTGAATGTAAAACTGACTTCCATGTTCTGTCTGCAACAGTGACGCCAACCCTTAAATGAAATATTAGCCCCTACTCTCTGTAACACTCTCTCTCAAAGAACTCTTAAACATGTTTAATAGAAATGGCCACCAAAAATGAATAAATAATCAATACTCCTCATGTCCTACTCCATCGTCGAGAGCCAAGCTCATGAACACTCTACCATAAATGTGTTGTCTGAGCTTTGTTCTACAATCAATTCGCATAATTTAGCATTAATTCCTCCTCTATAAGTGCGAATGAGGCACTTTTTGATTTTAAATTTATTCATTACTTGGATTTAAATAATAGATTAATTTATTCACTTGTAATATTAAACTACATTAAATTTTATCTTTAATTTTTTCCGGCTATCCATATAATAAGCTGCAAGTGCTAGTTAACTATAAGTCTGTAATTAATTAATCAATAAACTTAATGACCTTTGGATGATTGCAGATCAACGACACAAGCTCTATTTTGGCTCGAAGTTCTGAAGGACAAAGGTTTCTTCAAAAAGTCATTGGAATAGAGATAGGTCTGAGCATTCTATTATAAATTGTATACTTAATTAACGAGGAGGATAGATTGGGCCAACCCTTTCTAACGTGTCCTTTGACCTCCAACATGCATAATGTTATTGGTCCACTTAAGAAGAGCCTAACATCAGCAGGGCCCATGCGCCATGTGTGCAGCGAGGCTGGGGAGTTAAGGTGAAAGAGCATCTTGATCTAAA
The DNA here is from genome assembly GCF_030272615.1 of Cryptomeria japonica. NCBI lineage: Eukaryota > Viridiplantae > Streptophyta > Pinopsida > Cupressales > Cupressaceae > Cryptomeria > Cryptomeria japonica. Next base: position 539,988,503 of record NC_081408.1, read on the forward strand.
GTCGCACAAAGATCTGGACCGTTGATATCAAAGGAAGTGCATGATGGGGTAAAGTATGAAAGTCATTAATTTTAATTTTTATTATATTTATATTGTGAGTGTGATTCTCACCATGGCTTTTCCCACACTAGGTTTTCCAGGTAAAAATTATGGTTTTCACGTGTTTGGCATTTTTTTGTTTCATCTTGCATTGATGTTTAATTTGTTAATGATAATTGATAAGTACTTGTGATTAAAGAAGTTTAGGATTTGGTTTAGACTAATTCACCCCCCTCTCAATCTTGTGGTGTTTTCAACATAAGGTTAGGTCATAATCCATAGCATCATATTCACAAGCATATGGATTAAAATTATTACATATAGGCATCATAAATACATCCATAATCGTCTATAACATCATAGTATATATATATATATATAACTATCACATAATAGTTACATACATCTATGTATGCTAAATATTGGCCTATTTGTAAACCCTAAAGATCCAACCACTAACCCTAGATCTACAAACAAACTAACTCAACAATTAACCAATAGAGGACTAAAAATACATGCAAATAAAATGAAATAAATAAAGTATAAATTTATTCATTACTTAGATTTAAATATTAAATTAATCAATCAACTTAATGACCGTTGGATGATTGCAGATCAATGACATAAGCTCTATTTCAGCCTGAAGTTTTGAAGGACAAAGATTTCTTCAAAAAGTCATTGGAATAGAGACAGGTCTGAGCATTTTCTAATAATTAATTAACTATTATAAATTGTATACTTAATTAACTCTATGTCTATACTTAATTAATTTTAATCAACAACATAATCTCTATTCCGGGCCGAAGTTATGAAGAATACAAGTTTCTTCAAAAACTAACTCAACAATTAACCAATAGAGGACTAAAAATACATGCAAATAAAATGAAATAAATAAAGTATAAATTTATTCATTACTTAGATTTAAATATTAAATTAATCAATCAACTTAATGACCGTTGGATGATTGCAGATCAATGATATAAGCTCTATTTCAGCCTGAAGTTTTGAAGGACAAAGATTTCTTCAAAAAGTCATTGGAATAGAGACAGGTCTGAGCATTTTCTAATAATTAATTAACTATTATAAATTGTATACTTAATTAACTCTATGTCTATACTTAATTAATTTTAATCAACAACATAATCTCTATTCCGGGCCGAAGTTATGAAGTATACTTAGAGACACATGTGAGCACTGTCAGGAATGAAAGGTTTTAATAAATGAATGTTTTTAATAAAAGAAAGAAAAAGAAAGAAATTTTAACCAACGTTTTGCCCTTTGAGGAAGCTATTGAAATTAAGGGAGATAGGTGTCATGGAGGGTGGAGATTCATCTTTGCTTCCAAGGCAGGGGATTGGTTAGCATCAACCATCCATAGTTGTTTTCCCCAGAGGATATGCTCTGGTTTAGACTTGAGATATCATGTGGAAATGGGAGGATCGTCTGGAGAATAGGATTGGCGAAAGTCGGGCAGAGATTATCGAGTATGCATAGGAGTTGGATAGGGGATTTAGTTAGATAAGGAATATTAGTACCACTGTGGCCTTTGTTGGTTTTGATAGTTGTATCACGAAGCTGATTATGGGCAATTTGGAAGGGACGTCTCTTGGGTCTAGAACAAAGGCTTAGAGTAATTTTTCCTTTCCTAGTGCTATCCATGGAAGAATCTAGAAGGAGATGGGCTATAAATGGGAGGGAATATGGATCTAAAAGTTATCCAGATTGATTGGGAGAGCCACATTGGAGGTAGATGCTTGGAAGCTTGTTGTAGAGGAAATGAGTCATCATAGAGGAAGCGTGGTTCATCATTTCAGGGTGAGTTGTATGTGCAGAGATGAAACTCTATGAATGCAATGCAGATGGTTATTCCATACAGATGAAAGAGTGTTTATCGTAGTAAAGAGCTTAGTGGAATGCGTGCTTGGTGTAGGTAGGCACTGGTGCGATGGATTCATGTATGAGGCTGTAATTAGCCCGCTGGTAAATGTTTTGGATTCCAAGGAAGTGTGCATCCAAAGGATTTACGGGTTCATTCAGGCAGTTGATGGGTATGCAGTAGCCAATACCATTCTAGAAGAGGCTGACTTGGGGGCTAGTGTGTTTTGCACGTTTTTCAACCCTGACAACTATGTTTTGTCAGACTCCGAGGATGATCTGAAGGAGGATGGGTCTGTTGGATCCAAGGAGGAGGACGAGGAGGCTGTTAAGAATAAGGCATAAAAGATATAGAAAAGATTGTTCATTGAAGAAGCTTGGGAGGTTTATCGGGTAGGAGTGATAAACAATAACTTGGCTCCATTTCAAAGGATGATCGATAGGGGGGATAACTGGCTCTCGGATGCTTCCTCTAGAGCTGTGATGGAAATTGGAGAGCAGTTGGCCATCATTCTGTAATATATCTAAGGGGGATGAGGATATGTATTTTTCTATGTTTTGGGAGGGGGTGGTCTCTAGAATAGGAGGGTTTGTTAATAATGGAGGTCGGATGTAATGGGTACTATGTTAGGAAAATATGATGTTAATCTCTATGTAACTTGGTTTGAATTTAATATAGGGATCAAGAAAGTCGTTTCAAATTCAAATTTTTGGGTTAGTTCCTAAGAGATATACAAAATGAACTCAACAATGCAAACATATAGAGATGAATTCATAATAATATTATAACACTTCAAAAATATGATCACTTACCTTTAGGTCACTAGCAGTCACCACTGCAGTCAGCATAAATGGTTGTTCCTGGTCTAATACTTTGCTAGTGATCCGAATTGAGAGCTCATAACCGACCAATTTGTGTAGAGATAAATATGATCTTTGACTGTATTTATACCAATCCTTATTTGGCGAATTCGGCGGGAATTTTATATGATATACAAATATTTGGCGAATCACACTTAACTATAACACGTCTTATGTAATTTTTGAGGCGATTATGGGTCGTCCATATAATTGGCAACTATAATAGAGTTGGCAAAAATTAGGGTGAATTAAGACACGCTTCCGCAAAATGCCAGGCAAATTGGGTCCTCCTAGCTAATAAATCTTTATATGGCTATTGGCGAATTATGGCCGTCTATTAAGACAACCTCAGAAAGTGTAGGGAAAAATATTGAATTTACCATGTAGAAAACGTAGATTCTATTGGTGAAATCTTGATAGAGATACAATTAATTACATAAAACAATGGGCGATTGGGCCGTGCATTTGATGAATATTTATAAAGTCTGGGCAACATGGCCACCCCCGATCGGTACAATATATTTGTCATTTTCTAGGTCGCCGATGTGAAATATTCGCCACTAAAGTAAATTCTAAGTCATTCCCAACACTTATTGTTAGATAATTAGTGTTAGAAGGTTTGATATTTGCTACTTATATATTAGTAAACATTACATTGTCCAACAACTTTAAATAGAATATGACCTTTTTAGGATCTACCATTGAATCAATATTGTTGTAGATTTTATATGATAATCTTGGTCACTAATGTTAGTTCAAACACTTGTCATTATTTAGTGTCATTTCTCCTTGAATTTAGGGATTTACATGTCTCGACTATCTAGCATTTGTCATAGATAGAAAGTTTTGAAAAACTCTATCAAAACATTAACTTACTTTTTTATTTACACTTTTCACAATACCTTAACAACTTTACTTTTGCCATTACCATTTGCCTCACATTTTTTTTTTTTTCTTTTGTTGTGTTAATTAATATTTTCTTATTTTGAAAATTATTTTGATTATGTCAAATTATCTTTGATACTAGAAATTTTTTATAATATTTCTACGAAGCTCGCGTAAGTATGTAGAGTGGACCAGAATAGGGGGAGGATACACTTTCTATTAATAGTCCTGTTTTGATTAAGCTTCTCCCATGTAGAGTGCAAGGTAAGCCTTTTTTTCTGCTTCTTACTTACTATGTATTGTATTGAAATGAAATGGAATATTTTAATGATGTCCATGAGACTAAATAGTCTATAGGACTAAAGATAGCATCCTTAAATTATCTTCAGATTCTTTTCAATGTCAGATCTCCTACTATTAATTTTGACTAGGAGGTTGGCAGTTTGGTTAATTCTATCTTTCTCAAATAACTAGTGCATGTTGTCAACCTTCAATCCATTTTTGTATTGATTGTGAATATCCTCATAAGCTATGTACTCCATGATGAAGTGCAATTCTATTTCCACTACCCCTTTATTGCAGAATATGCAAGCTCTTTCTTCCCATGTTTCTTTGGTTATCTTCCACCTACCAGTCTCACACCTAAAGTGAATGTGATCATGTTCTTAACTATTTAACTAGCATCCTTGTTGTCCCTTTAATAGCTCCTAAATATGTTTTTTCACCGTGGTCCTTTGTTTAGTTAGACTTTTTGATGTAGTAAGCTTTTTTCTACCCAATCTATTTTGTCCACATGACATTTTAAATTTTCTTGGTAATATAACTTTTTATTTCAGCGTTGGTTCCAAGACACTCATGTAAATTGATATCCCACCTGTTCATCCAATTGTTATTCTGCTTCATCCAGGTTTTCTTCCCCCTGTCTAGTATCTCTTCCACAACCATTTTAGGACAACAATGTTTATCCATAATATCAACTTTATTTGAATAGCATATCAATCAAATTAACGTCGATGCTTCCAATAGAAAAGTACCTGTGGTTTTAACTTTGAGATTTATTGTTATTAGATGTTTATGGATTCTTTCTAGTTGTCTCCAACTGTAGTTTGACATGTTATTTACCCACACTTCACACCCATAAAGGACAACGAATGTGACCAATAAACCAAAAATTGTTTTCTTGGTTTTCCAATCCCAAAGTTTGCTTTTATGCACCTATTTTGAATTAAGTACGAGGCTTTCCAACCTCCCTATATCCTTTTTGTTCTATAAGTCTCTCAACTGAGCTTATAGTGAAATTCAATCCCTAGATATTTGTATTCTTTCACTATTTCCAATGGAATGCCTTCAAAAAGAAAGGTGATTTGCTTATCCATTCTTTTTAATGAGAAAATCATGATTTTGGTCTTGGTGATGTTCACTTGCATCTCAACCTCCTGACAATTTTTTTTTAAGGTTTTGGGATGTTCTCTTAACCCATGAGATGATTTCAAAATTAGGATAAGGTCATCAACATATAAAATTAGTTTCACCACATAACCTACCAACTGAACACCATCCCCCTTTGTCATGCTTAACCATGCTTCTAACTTATCAATGTATAGACTAAAAAGCATAGGAGATAAAGGTTAGCCCCACTTAACTCCAATATCACTGCCAAAACATTATGACATCCCTTCACTTGTTCTGATTTTAGCTCTAACTTTCTCATATAGTCTATGTACTACAACTCTATACATATCTGGGATGCCTAGTTCTTCCATTATGTGCTAGAGTTTGTCTCTAGGAACTGTGTCAAAAGCCATATATGTAGGTTTAATTTTACTCAACATGCAACACTTGGTTTGCATGTGTCTTCCATAGAGGAAACTACTAAAATTTGTAGGATTTCCATCCATGAAGACACCATTCTTAATGGATGGATGGGTGATTTGTGTGGCAAAAGCAAAATTTTATTTTTTAGGTTTGTAAGGGTGAAAATTCTATATTTTTGTTTTATAATTGTTAATGAGTTTGTAAGTCATATATTCTTATGTAAGATTTGATTTATAAAATTATTTTATTCTAATCTCATCATCATTTACTTTTAGAAAGAAGTTTTAATCTTTATATCTCTCATTTATCATCTTGAATTGGATTCTTGGGTACAAAATTGACCCAAGTCATTTTCATGGTTGTAAATGTGAATTCTATTTTTTTTTCATTTGATTTTGATATTTGAACCTTGTTGTATACCTCCTATTGGTCATTGTGTGTCAACACTTAATGTGCATTTTTGTTGATATTTGTTCTATGTAGTTATATTTAAAGAGATGCAATCATTCATTTCAAATTATGCTATTACATTCAAGAATTATTAGAGAGCATTTTCATAGAGCACTCAAAGCATTAATATCAAAGCATACATCATTTTTGGCATCCTTGCATGGTTGTGTGGTGTATTTAATCATTTTTTAAAAGTTGTTAAATTGCTTTTCTTAGGGTGTTGACTAGGGAGAATATCACCCCCACTTGGTGGTTCTCAAATGTTGTTTGTAGACACAACTCCAATTCAAACACAACCATAATGAGTTGAGGTGAATCTACAATAGTCATTCATTCCGTATTACTTCACTTCCACTAGTTTAGGTTCGATTCTATGTTCCAAATATTTTTTGCATTCACAAAGATCAATTTCACATATAAAAATCTAAACCACAATAGAGAATAATCATGTTATAGATTCTTAGGCATTAACCTAACCAAGATTTAAAATACAAACACAATGACAAATAATTTTTGACATTGTGTGTGTAGAATATTCTATCTAGCTAAGTACCTTATTTTATTTATTTAAATTTTACATTTAACTATATTATCAATCCTAGCTCTTAAATCTAGGCTAATTGTTATTCAAGGATTTCATTTAATTAATTAGATATATAATTTTTGTAAGTTTGATTTTTTCCATTACAATAATGATGAGCTTGACATTTTTACATGACATAAGTTTTGACCTAAAGGTTTATTTGTTAAAATTTTTTAGATCTAATTTTCTAATTTGTATATATTTTATATCAACTTTAAATAGGGTTTGGATATACTCCCATTTGTGTTTCATTATTTTATCTTGATTAATGTTTAGGCTATTGTTGCTTGTTATCTCTTTAAACCCTCTCATGTACATTTTTATTGTTAGATCTTTATCATGAATATTTTTACCCCTTATAAATTTTATTCCTATGTCATTGAAATTTATGATGATATTCGTTTCATGATCTATGATAGTGACTTAGCTACTACTTCAACTTTATATTCACTGGATATATCTAGGGGTATATTGATTTATGTGATGTACCAAGGGAGTATGGATTTTATACATCTTGTGGTAGCTCCCTCCAAATGTCTCTTTTGATCCATCCTTCCTTGATGATCTCACTTTTGTGTTCTTGATATATACACTTGTTTCACTTTCACTTATATATAATGACAATGCATCTTCTCTAATGCACAATGATATAGTTTATGATTTGGAATTACCTAGCTATGATGATAAACATACTAATGAGATCTAGGATGATTATACTTCTATCAATGACAATGTGTCAACACATAATAATCCTTGTTTATACTCACCTTCAAATAAGGATGTTGCCCTTGTATAGCTCATGATAATTCTTCATTTCTATCTTGTGACTTGTGGTCTAGTTATGATGTGTGATGTGAAAATGATTAAAAGGCTATCAAATCATGTAATAAAGAAACAATTCATCATAAAACAATCTAAAGTAACAGATATACAAACCCCTATATTTCTATTTCTTCTCTAATCCACCTTGGGGAATTGGGTGAATTTGTTATGTTGTTAAACACAAAAACCATAAGTGTTCCAAATAATAAGATTATTTAGATTCATTTTATGATTCATGTCATTATGATAGCTATGATTCTAATGATTGTTGTTGATTTGTTTGTTCATTAGCCAAAACACTAGTGATTGACAATGGTAGGTTTCATTGAGAAAGATAATAGAAAGTTTCCAATTTTTGGGTAAAAGTAGATGTACACACTTTACTTTCCATTTCAAAATTGGGAAAAGAAGATAGTTTGCCACAGTTCTTATTTTAAAAAATTAATAAAAACAAATAGTGATGTTTGCATTTTCAAATTTGAGGAAATAATTTAAATTAAATAATTTAAAAAAATATTTAATTAATGCATATTAAAATAATTAAATTTATTTAACTATTTAGAAGAAATGAAAATTAACAACCATATTAGATAATTCAAAATTATTTAATAAATATGTAAAAGGTTGAGGAAATGTTAATTTTAAAAATTATTTAATTATCTAATTAAGAGGAAACATTACTTTGATTAACTAATTTTTTAAATTTTTTTAATTAATATTAGACAAATTTTGAATGAAGATTGGCAAATAGATAATTAGTCAAATTTGTGTGTTTACAAATAATATGTGGTATTTTTTTAATTTTCTCATGATGAGGCTAATGAAGCTTTGTTTCATAATGATTTTCCTTATGACACACATTCTTTTAATGCACTTAATATGATAAATTATCTATATTTCCCTATATGTATTATTGGTTTAGAGTTAATAATATGGAGATACTTTTTTGTTTCCATAGAAAATAAGGTATGGTGGGTCCCTAATTCCCAACAAATGGCATGGGTTATAAAGTATCCTTGATCCCCAACAACCTCAAAAGTTTGTAACTCCCATAGTTCACATTGTTCACTCCCACCTAACCCTGTTTGCGTGACCCATGTCACCATTAAAGATATTATTTGATGTTACAACGACTCCAAAGACTTTTCTTGCCTGAAAATAGTTGCTCATCTCAAGGACATGAATTCAAATGCACTTTCAATGGTGGAGGATGAGGATGACCATGTAGTCATTGATGTGGTGGTTTATTTTTAGCTCCCTGTTGTTATTATGCCTATTCCATATCATCCAATTCTTGGATTTCACAAGATCTAATATTTCCTTATATGACTTAATGATATTCAGTTGTTCCCCGATTCCTGAAGTGATAGGGCAATCAACATAGTGTTATATATTGTAGTTCCTTTTTCAATACAAGGGTCAATCATTATTTATCTCCATACAACTAAAAGTTCTAGGAGCTTCTAGAAGGTTTCAACTCCTACAAATCTAATTGTCATTAGACACATTTTATAAATCATGAGGTTAATAAGTTGTAGATGGTTCTTATGTTGGATATCTCCATCGTTTCATTTGTGCATTTTTTACGAAATTCTAGCTTAGAGTTTCCTCTTGTCACATGTTTTTATTTGAATGTAATTGAATATTAGATGAATGAGACAATATAATATTTTTTTCAAGCTTTATAATGGTCATTTATTTATTGCATATTGTAGCATTGTAAATTTTCTTTGGGCCAAATTATACCTCATATTTGTGCCCCTACTTTAGCGTGTCTCCACCTTATCTCCTATTTGGGTTTGTTCAATGTCTTAATTCCAACTTTTATACCTCATGAACCTACCAAATGATCCCTTGGAGCTATTTCCTCTTGCCCAGACCCTAATTTTTAGTCCTTGATTGAGGAGGACCAAGGTGCCACTAGCGCCTTGGTCCTGGATCAGATCGCCCTGGTCCCCCTCAATGGGGCCCAATTTTCAAGGGAGAGATTAGACCCATTTCTCCTATGGGAAATAAATTTGGTGGCTCTATATGACCGCTAGAGGTTGGCATGATTGGTAAATTGACCTGGATCCTTATATATAAATGCATTTGATATACCTAAGCATTCAAAGTCTCCATGTCCAATAAATTAAGAATTCAAGCATTGAAGTGTTCACCATCAAGCATTTTCATAGGTGTTCAAGGCTGCATATTCTTCATTCAATTATTGTGGAGCAAGTTACAATATTCATATGAAAGAATGTGTGTGTGATTAGGGTTTTGTCATGTTCATGCCATTTCATACAACATATGTGATTACATTAAAGAAGCAAAGCATCATTATCAGTCATTATAGATCTGAGGTATATCCTTCCATTATTTATTTCAGTATTTGCAATATTTCTTTCAAGGTTAGTTCTTAAACTAGGGTTTGACTTAGGCAAACCCCATTCCCAACCTATTTTTCCTTATTTTGTGTGTGTAGGAAGCAAGTACAAAGGTGCAATCTTTAGAATAATCTTTATTTACAGAGATGAATAGATCCCTCATTGGAGTGCGAAAAGTGCAGAGGACCAGAGCAACCATCACACCGGTCCTGACAAATCGAGAGATCCTTTTAGGAACATATCTGAATCTTCTTACAATCCTCAAATATAGGTTTGTGGCTCAATCTAACGACTGTAGCTTATGGTTTATGTATTTTCACATTAATTTCCAACATATTTACCCTAATTTTAGCAAATTCAATAATTCAATTCAACTTAAGGGAAAGAAGAGGTGTATTCCAAATTCCTTGGAATTAGATCAACATTTAAACCTCTTAGGTTTAGATCTATCTAATTCCTATCTTTCCCTAATACAATGGTCCCTAAGTAAAATTTAAGTGGTTTTCATACATCTAATGGTGGAAACCCTAATATTTTTTACTATTACACATATGAATATTTTTAGTTTTGGATGAATAACTAGGAATATATTTAGTTATTTGATATCATATCTATGGTGTATGTTCATGCATAACTCATACTCCCAATTTTAATATCTTTTCTTTTTTATGTACTTCATATATGTCACCCAATTAATTAGGCAACATTATTAGAAGAAATGATCCACCATGCGTTCAAACTAAAATGTCATTCACTATTAGATTAGAAGTAGGAAGTAGTTTTATATGCATCTCATGATTTGGCATTATAACTATGGATGAAATCATCCATGATCCGCAAATTTTTATCATCCTAGAGAGTCATGTTTATATTGACATCTTATTTTTATGTAGTGGTGTGTTTATTATCTTAATAAGAGATTTATGCATAGTTTAAGTATTTGGTATAGTGAAAAATTTTGGGACCAAGAATACATTGGGTACATGTTTGTATATTTTCACATCTTTAGTTGTAGTCAATAATGTTAAGAATACCTCTAGGGAAGCCCCCCTTGAGTCTAGTTGAGCGTAAAGTGAGGAAGATATTACTCATTTCAATAAATTAACCCAATAGTATCCCACCTAATCATAAGTTAGAGGTCAATTACTCTAATTTTGACACCCCTAGCATTCAAATAATTATTTAAATATAGGGATTTAAGATATACAACTTTGAGCACCAGCTTAATGAAATCATTATTAAGAATATACATTATTTCTCTCATATTTAAGAGCCTATTTTGGTGAATAATTTTCTTAATGTATAAGTTTGTAGCCCATCAACTTACACCTATTGAATGGTATAGTAAGCTAGCATAGAAATAAGTTATTGTCTAGTATTCTTAATATTTTAATCACAAGTTTTTTTGTCTCTTCCTTGAGAAGAGGGGTTAATTTTAGTCTAGCCAATAATTTGTTTGAAAATCAAGAATTGATGATGGAAATAAAAAGAGAGATTAGATACTAATAAGAACAAGAAGAATCTTTAACTCTTGCATGAAGAAAAAAATCCATCATGAGAAGCTCAAAATAATGGTAAGTCCTTCAAGATTACCTATCAAAATTTTAAAATAGGAAAACCAAGTAGGAATATTTCATATACAAGTATAATATATCAATACATGTATAATTTTGAATGTTTCATTGATAAAATAATTAAAAAATTATGAGTTAAAACTAAAAGATATTCTCGTTGGGAGGAGAAATTTACACAATGTGATTGATGAGTATTTTTAAATTCATGAGATCCAAGATTACGATGGGTGGCATATTTTGATGGCTATTATACCACCTCTTGAGAGATGGCATATATTTTTGAATTGGAATAAGAGAACTTTCTATGCTATCTTAAAGAGGAATTAGTGGAGCTTGTGATAGTTGTTGATTCTCAAAAAGCTCATTTATCAAGTAGTGATATGGTTATTTATAGAAGAAATATAAATAAAATCCTTGATACATCTATGCAACATTATTATTTGGGATATTGTTAATCGACATCCCTCATCTCCAAACATATAATATGCTGAATTTTGATAGCTTTGATACCATGTTGAATTTTGCAACACAAGTCTGCAAGATCAAACAACAAACTAGAACACCTTCCATAAATGAGAGTAGCAAGAAAAATATGCCACATTCCTTGAAAGAAAAGATTAAAGAATTAAATTATAATGCATAAAGATGTGCTTTTATAGAAAGAACAAAGATTCTCGAAGCTAAATTTAGGAGAACTAAAGTGAAATCATGGGGAGCTAAAAAAAGATTAACTAGTAGTAACCAAAATGTGGGTGCAAGGGTCAATTCAGCCAAAGAAGGTCATAAAGAATGCATAGGTAAAAAAACTCACTACAGAAACATATGATGGAAGGAGATTAGATGTAGCAAAAACTACTATTCCGATAGTGAAATACGCAACTATAGGAATTACATACAAGGTATACTTAAAAAAATGATAGGGTTTTACTATTACCATCACCATACATACTGCCTACCAAATGTTGGTCAAATGAAAGGACATTGATCTATGTGAAGCCTTGTCCTTGGAGTTGTTAGATAACATATCATGCCCCAAAAAAATGCACTACAAATTTTGGTATAATTCCCTACTCATTTGCTAGGATTTTTATTTCATGCATGAAAAACCAACCTATGCGAGAAAGGTATGGAACCCTAATATGATGGTTGTGGCACAAATACAAGAACATGTCAAGAATTTCCAAGATGCCACCTCCTTCATGGCCAATTAATAGGGGTTTTTTAAAAATTATCAGAAGAGAATGTAAGATAGGAAATGCATTTCCTATGATATAGTCTAGAAGTATATAGATTGTATTTTTTTCTATAGATAATGAATATACTATGATGGAGGAAATAGAACCCCACACATGTCTTGGATCCTAAAATTTCCCTATGAAATAATAGATACTAAGATTGAATTATATGTATTTAATTTACTAAAATTCCCTAAAGACCTTACAATAGAGAAACACCCTACATACTATTAATACATGGATTCCATGGCCAAGGCTAAATCTGTAGAGCATTTGGAGAAGAATGGGAAAAAAATGCATGTATAATGGGGGCTACTTAAGAAAGAACCAGTGGAATAGAGTGAGTCCACTCTTAGGAGGTCCAGATGGCTACAAGTACGCACATCGCCCTTAGAACCTAAACAAGGAAAAATTAGATGGCCCAAGAAGAGGGAACTTCCTACTACATCTTCACAAAGGACCCTAGCAAAGAAGCATCAAACACTCTAAAACAAATAAGTGTAGAGAATAAACACAAAAGGAGAAAGGACAAAGCACATAGGAAAATATCCTCACAAATAGTTTAAACTAGACAAAAGAGGAATAATGTCTGATGATACCTCAACATTGAAAGAAACCATATCCCTGGAAGTCTCCCCCTTGCTCTATGAGGACCAACTATATAGTGGATTGTTTAGAAAAATACATTTTGGAGAGAATAATTCAACACTACATAAGCATGGAATTTACCAATAAGATTATGATTGAAAGAGCACTAATTAGGGATATAGTGGCTTCAAACAAAACATTAGATGTCTTAATGGATGAGTTACCAGACCCCCTAGCCACAACACTCAAGTTTCGTAGGGAGACAACAATAAAAGAGGAGGAGGAATTGAATGAATTAGAAATTGGAGAGTAGGCCCCTAACAGTACACCACCATAGAATAAAAGAGTGGGAGACATACAAACAATAGAGATTCAGTCCAAGTAGAGGTTAGAAAAACTAATGTTGATAAAGTTAGAGAACCTAAATAATATGGGCAGAAATAAGGGAATCAACTACAAAAGCCTATCAGAATTTGTACGAAGAAGAATAAAAATATAAGATAACCTCTTCAAACAATAATCTTAACATCCCAAGACATCCACATCCTCATCCTCTACAATATACTCTATGTAGACCATTAAGGATGGTAGAACACAATATGCCACTGAGAGGGGGGGTGAATAAGTGATTTGAAACAATTTCTAACTATGTGTGTGCAACTGGTAAAGTAATGAAGACACTAGTAATCAAACACACACAAATAATGCATCTCACATCACCAGATGTACAAGGAAAACCTAATGTGGGAAAAACATTGGTGAGAAATGCTATTGGAGTCTACTACTCCAATCCAGCCTCACAATAAAACACGGTATTAAAAAGATTTAGGGCACCAATCCAAGGAGAACCAACCCCTAATTTTATGGGCACCAACCCAAAGGAGCACCAACCCCTACACCGAGCACCAACTCAGTGATATACAATGAAATACAAGCTTATTAAAATGAATGCACCTTGTTACAAATGAGTTTTGTAACACCTATTCAACTTCTTTCTATCAGTTACAACTCTTCTTTGTTTCACCGGTTCTTTCACTACCAGATATCAATTTTGTCTCTCTGATCTCTTACTGGTCAATCTTTGCCTTTATTGACTTGCTCTGATACTCACCTTGCACTCTATCACTCTCGGATGCCTTCCTACCGGTTCACCTCAGCTCTGTTATCTATCGATTAAACCTTTATTAAACCTCCTTACCAGTTACACCTTTGGTATCAGTTCTCCTTGAGATACTTAGTTGCAATGCTCTTCTCAGTCTGATCTGCACTCTGTTTGCTCAGGCACACACCTCTCTATCAACTAGCATCATATTTTTTTTATCTTTGATTTGCATATTTATTTATCTGCTTTCCCACCAAAACATAGATTCAAACTTTGGCGCACTTAGGGTTTTCTCCACTAACCCAATCTGTATCAGGTCATATCGAATCTCATCTCCAAGATTGATAACTTGCAATAATGACACACCACACACCAAATCCTTCCTTCAAATGCACGTTTTCTATATTTGGCAAGCACGACCCAACTTTTGGTCCATCATAATAAATGTAAACAATAGTTTTCTTCTGCAAATTAGCTAGTTGATCAAATATCTTGCATTGATCATGAGGAAAAAGGATCAAATCTCTTCCCCTCTGTCTGCATCTAGCTGCATTCCTCTATACTCCTCCCATGATTTCAACAGTCAATATTTAATGTCGAACCAATCACCAACTACCTCACTGACACACCATTTATCCTCCACTGCATGTACGCCACTTGTGTCCTACGTGTCATCATTGTCAGCATCCACCTCTGCTCACCATGTCGGTTAAGGTTTAGTCACTGACCACAAACATCCTACTGGTATTTTCCTTATACTACTGGTCTTCTACTTGTTCATATATGCTCATCGGTGAACCTGTTTATCGGTTGGCACTGCATCTTCTTGTATACCCATTTATCTATTTGCTTTCTTATGTTTGCTTAGCGATGAACATCCATGTTAGTAACATCTCCTTCTTGCATCCTGCATACACCTTGCATATCGGTAACCATCCATATCGGTGACATGCTATACTTACCGGTTGACATCAATGACAATACAATGCCAACATTGTCCCCCTTTGGCATTGATGTCAACATACTCTGCATTTCTTAAACTGATTCATTCTCTGCCTTTGACAACAATGACAAAGGGCACAAAATTTGCATGTACTTATCTCCCCCTTTGTCCATCAATTGGTTCAAGAGTCAAAAGGTATGGTAGTGAACTCCCCTTGAACCATAGATCTCCATACACATTTAAGTGCTTGAAGTGAGTGACACAACTCCTAACTTGTGTCTATGATACTCAAATGTGCTTACCGTTAGAGGTTTGGTGAAGATATCAACCACTTGTTCACCTATAGGGACATACTCTACCTTAACTTCCTAAATTGCCACCTTCTCCCTGAGAAAATGATATTTGATGGCAATGTGCTATGTCCTTGAATGCATAACCGGGTTCTTTGATATGTTAATTGCACTTGAATTGTCACACTTGATGGAAATGGGGTCAAACATTTCTACCTGAATATAATTGAGGTTTTGCTTCATCCATAGCATTTGAGAACAACATGCTGCAGCAGTGATATATTCTGCCTCAACAATAGATAAGGAAACTAAATCCTGCTTCTTGATGTGCCATGAGACCAACTGGTTACCTAGGAAGAATGCACCACCACTTGTGCTCTTGCGGTCATCAATGCAGCCTGCCCAATCAACATCTGTGTAGGCTTGTAAGGTGAACTCTCCTTGCTTAGGATACCATAGTCCATAATCAATCATTTCTTGTATGTACTAGAATATCCTCCTGACTGCATTCACATGTGACTGTTTGGGTGTAGCTTGAAATCTAGCCACCATGCATATTGCCTGCACTATATCTAGTCTAAAAGTAGTAAGATATAATAAACTGCCAATCATGGATCTATACAATGTCTAATCCAGTACTGGTGATTCATAATCCTTGCTCAACTTGCATCCACTCACCATGGGGTACTTACTAGTTTATTGTCTTCCATTTGAAACTTCTTCAACATATCTTTGGCATACTTGGTTTGAGAGATAAATATCCCTTTACCTTGTTATGAAATCTACAAACCAAGAAAGTAAGACAACTCTCCAAGCATTGACATCTCAAACTCTGACTGCATCTTATCAGCAAACTCTTTGCACAAGGTATACTTGTTCCCTCCAAAAATGATGTCATCCACATATACAACCACAATAATCATGTGGTTTCCATCTACTTTAAGGTATAGATTACTATCTGCACTTCCCTTTTTGAATCCTATTTCCTTTAGATACTTATCCAACCTTGAGTACCATGCTCTTGGAGCCTGCTTCAAACCATACAATGCTTTCTTCAACTGACACATAAAGGTTTCATCATCATGCAGCTGAAAACCTTCTAGTTGTTCCATGTATACTTTCTCTTCTAAATTTCCATCCAGGAAAACAGATTTTACATCTATTGCATAGACTTTGTATCCCTTGTAGGCTGAAATGACTAGAAAGATTCTAATGGCCTCAAGCCTAGCAACCAGTGCAAATTTTTCTTCAAAGTCCATTCCTTCTACTTGAGAGTATCCTTTGCACACTAACCTTTCTTTGTGCCTCACAATGTTTCCTTCTTCATTCATCTTGTTCTGGTAGACCCATTTTGTGCCAATAATATTCTTGTCTGCCGGTCTAGGAACTAACTCCCAAGTCTTATTCTTATCAATCTGCTATAGTTCCTCTTCCATTGCATCCATCCATTTCTAACTTTTTTTGGACTCATTAAATGTTTTGGGTTCCATTTTAGCCACGAGGCAGAAATTGACTTGTTCATCATTCCTGGCAAGTCTTCTTCTAGTCTGCACACCATCATTCTTATTACCTATGATCTGATCTTCCAGGTGATTTTTCTGCACATACTGGTTGGGGGACTTCTTTGATGCTTCATCAAGTTCACTATCAGTCTGCACTTCATCTTCATCACCGATGTCATCATACCAATTCACTTGTGCTTGTCTTCCTTTATGCATATCCTCATCAACTCTTACATGCACACTCTCAATGACTCTTCTTAGTCTTTTGTTGTAGCATTTATAGGCTTTTCTATAATTTGAGTAGCCCAAGAAGATACCTTCATCACCCCTGGAATCAAAGCTACCTAAGCCATCCTGATCACTTCCAAACACTTTGAACTATTTAACTGATGGCTTCCAGTCATACCACAATTCATAAGGTGTCATTCTACTATTTGTTCTTATTTGAACCCAGTTCAAAGTATATACAACAGTGTGAACTGCTTCCTTCCAATATATATTCGGTATGTTTGCCTCATTTAGCATGGTTCTTGCCATCTCCTTGACAATCCTATTTTTTCTTTCTACAACACCATTTTGTTGTGGTGTTCTTGGAGCTTAATATTGTCTTCTTATTCCATGTCTCTCATGGTAATATTTAAACTCATTTGATGAGAACTCTCCACCCCAGTGTGATCTTAGACATTTCAGCTTGCATCCACTTTCCCTCTCAACCATCTTCTGAAAAATCTTGAATCTTTCAAAGGCTTGAGATTTGTCCTGCAGGAAAGTGACCCATGTCATTCTTGAAAAGTCATCAATAAGGATCATGAAGTATCTTTCACCAGCTAGAGCTCTTGTTTTGGTTGGTCCACATAGATCAATATGCACCATTTCAGGTGGGCTTGAAGTATTATGCTCCTTACTCTTGAATCTCACCTTAGTCTTCTTTCCTCTTACACATTCATCACAAAATGTGTTTATCGGTTTGATGATTGGTGGTATATTTCTCATAGAGCCCTTTTTGCTTATTGTAACCAGATTATCAAAATTTATGTAGCCTAATATCTTGTGCCACAACCAGCTCTCATCCACTTGTCCCATCATGCATTGGGACTCAAAGCATTCTTTCATATTGTACACATTTCCATCTGTTCTATTCCCTTCCACAATAATAGGACTGGTACTCTGTTTTCTTATCTGGCAATCGATAGAGTCAAAAGTGAATTTGTAACCTTTATCACACATTTAACTCACACTTAGTAAATTGCGCTTTAAAACTTCCACATAATATACATCATGGGCCTTCAATTTTCCATCTATATTCAGAGTACCTTTTCCTTTTATCTTGATGGAGGAGTTGGCTCCAAATCTTACTGAGCCTCCATTCCAATCTTCTAGCTTAACGAATTTCTTTTTGTCACTAGTCATGTGATTGGAACATCCACTGTCTACAACCCATAGGTTCCTTCTCTCTACATGCAGGGCAGTCTGCACAATCAGAATTGATTATGACTTATTCTTGCCTTTTTCAACCCAAACCGGTTTGTCTTCCTTCTTCTTGTCTACTAAAATTTCATGTTCTGCTTTAACTACTGATTCCTGATCCGGTACTGAATTCTTTGTCTTGGTCGTTCTGACTTTGCAATGTTTTTCAATGTGCCCAAACTTGTGACAATTATAACACTTTATATTGACATTAAATGATGAATCTTTAAAACTATTGTATGACATCGGTTGAATTCTCCTACATTCAAAACTCCTATGACCAAGTCCATTACATTGATAGAAAATAATATCCATACCCCCGAGTGCATCAAATGAGTTTCTACTTTCAAAATTAACAGGGGGCTTATTTATCAGTCTATAATCAGTAATTCTATGTCCAAACTTATTACACCGATAACAATAGCCATGAAATTTGGGTACATACCAGTCTTGTTGCTTTGGACCAACAAACCTTTGTCTCACCGGATGTCTTCCTCTCATGTTGTTGATTTTAGTGAATCCTTCACTATCCACCATGGGCTTGCCTTTATGATTTGCATACCGGTAAGGTGTGTGACCCTTCCAGTTCTGAGCATTCTGGTTCACAGGCTGATTTCTTGTAGCCTCAACATAGGTCTTCTTACCGATATCTTTGCTGACTGTAAATATTTGCTTCTCTTTACTTTCACTTGAGGAAGCGAATTATTTCTCCTTACCGTATGTGTCTTGGTTATTTGAACATTGTCCTTCTTCAAATCCTAAACCACCGGTGTCTTTTGAGTGCTTCTCTTTGCTCAATATCTTGTATAAAGCTTCAGTGCTGCCCTCATACTTGCTCCTCATCTTCAATTCACCCTTGCTCTTTTCTAGCTCCTTTCTGAGCCTTACAATCTCTTCTTGCATCTTCTACTGCTCCTTTTCCTTATTTATCAAGTTGGAGGATGTAACTTCACATATCCTCTTTAGCTTCTTCCAACTAGAGTTGTAGATCAGAAATTGTCTTCTTGGATTCCTCCAAAACTTCCTCCAGTTGTTCTTGTTGCTTTGCAACAACATGCTTAACTTTCTTGAGTTCTCTTCTGGTTTTCTTCAACTCCTCAAGTGCACTTATGAGCTCACCTTCTAAATCCACTCCAACTTCAATGTCTTCATCTTCATCTGTTTCAACGACCAATTCATCTAGTGCCATAAAGAGATTGACTTCTCTTTCAACCTCATGGCAACCAACTTTTTATGCACTTTCTTCATCTGTGGCATCATCTTCAAAGGTATATAGATTGTTATGCTTCTGGTAGCCTCTTCTTTCTTGTTGGTAGAATTTCTTCTCTTTTTCTTTACCGAAATACCTACCAGAGCTTCTTTTCTCATCTCCACCGATTTCACCATAGGGACATTTTGCAGCAAAGTGTCCTATTTTACCACAGTTAAAGAATTTGAGAGGTAATTTTCCTTTATACTTATCGTATCCTCTTTTAAGCTTTCTTATAAAGTTTGCAACTTTAGTATCGGAGTGTCCACTAGATTCTCTATGAGCACTTACTTCCTTACCCTTTTTGGTGGAGTTGAAAGCGACTTCTTTCTTGGAAGTTCCTTCACCAGTTGTCTTCATCTCATAAGAAGTTAGAGAGCCAAATAAATCATCCATTGAGAAGCTTTTTAGATCCTTGTATTCCTTAGAGACCTTAGTATCATACTTAGATGTGAATGATCTAAGAACCTTTTTGACAATAACTTCATCAACAATTTCCTCACCAAGTCCTCTGATGGTGTTCACAGTTTCATCTATTCTCTGAAGATAATATGAAATCTTCTCTTCCTCTTTCATCTTCAATCCTTCAAGCTTACCTCTTAGTGTTTGCAGCTTGGCCTCCTTGACCTTGACATCTCCTTCAAATAATCTCTACAATTTATCCCAAGTCTCCTTAGCGGATGAGCAGTGCATAACCTTGACAAAATCAGTATCAGACAACCCACTAAGAATAGCATGTTTAGACTTTGCATTGTTTTCATATTCCTTCTTTGCATCCGAATTTATATGAGCAACACTAGGGACAGTATACCCATTCTTGACTGACATCCAAACATCAAAACCTAGGGAGGACATATAGGTTTCCATTCTTATGCTCCAGAAGGCATAGTTTGTTCCATCAAACATGGGAGATTTGGAGGAGGAGGACTCAATTCTTGCCATTGTGTTCTTAGACCAGAATCTACCCAATCTAGAGAAAGCTTTACCCAACTGGGAATCTAAGGCTCTGATACCAATTGTAGAACACAATATGTCACTAAGAGGGGGGGGGTGAATCAGTGATTTCAAACAATTTCTAACTATGTGTGTGCAACCGGTAAAGTAATGAAGACAATAGTAATCAAACACATACAAAGAATGCATCTCACAACACCGGATGTACGAGGAAAACCCAATGTGGGAAAAACCTCGGTGAGAAATATTGTTGGAGTCTACTGCTCCAATCCAACCTCACAATAAACCATAGTATTACAAAGATTTAGGGCACCAACCCAAGGAGCACCAATCCCTACTGATTTAGGGCACCAACCCAACGAGCACCAACTCCTAATTTTATGGGCACCAATCCCTACATCGAGCACCAACTCAGTGATATACAATGAAATACAAGCTTATTACAATGAATGCACCTTGTTACAAATGAGTTTTGTAACACCTATTCAACTTCTCTCTACTGGTTACAACTCTTCTTTGTTTCACCGGTTCTTTCACTACTAGTTATCAATTTTCTCTCTCTGATCTCTTATCAGTCAATCTTTGCCTTTGTTGACTTTCTCTTATACTCACCTTGCATTATATCACTCTCGAATGCCTTCCTATCGATTCACCTCAACTCTGTTATCTACTGGTTAAACCTTTGTTAAACCTCCTTACCGGTTACACCTTTTCTACCAGTTCTCCTTCAGTTACTCAGTTGCAATACTCTTCTCAGTCTGATCTGCACTCTGTTCGCTCAAGCACACACCTCTCTATCAATTGGCATCACATTTTTATCTTTGATCTACATATTTATTTATCTACTTTCCTGCCAAAACATAGATTCAAACTTTGGCGCACTTATTTTTTTCTCCACCAACCCAATCCATATTAGGTCATATCGAATCTCATCTCCAAGATTGATAGCCTGTAACAATGACACACCACATGCCAAATCCTTCCTTCAAATGCATGTTTTCAATATTTGGCAAGCATGACCTAGCTTTGAGTCCATCATAATAAATGTAAACAATAGTTTTGTTTTGTAGATTAACTAGTCGATCACATATCGTGCATCAATCATGAAGACAACAAATCAAATCTCTGCCCCTCGGTCTGCATTGAGCCACATTCCTCTACACTCCTCTCGTGATTTCAGCAGTTGACATTTAATGTCGAGCCAATTACCAACTACCTCACCGACACACTGTTTATCCTCCACTACACATACGCCACCTGTGTCCTACGTGTCATCATTGTTGGCATCCACCTCTACTCACCATGTCGGTTAAGGATTAGTCATGACCACAAATATGCTACCGTTATTTGCCTTATACTACCGGTCTTCTACTTGTTCATACATACTCACCAATGGACTTGTTTACCGATTGGCACTGCACCTTCCTGCATATTGGTTTGACATAACCAGTTTATCCCTTTGCTTTCTTATGTTTTCTTACTAATGAATATACCAGGGACACTATGTACGGATCACATCCCATCTCATAGATAAAAATATAATATAATATGCAATCACCATTAGTGAAGATATGAGAGTGACATAGTGATAAAGTGATTAAATATAGTGAAAGGAATGGAATAATATATATAATATAAATGTATATAAGGAGTTATAAGGATATATATGATATATTGAATGATTGTTAATGATACAATTAATTTTGGACTCCAATATAATATGTTGGGAATGTTCTTGATATTTTGTTAAGTATAGAATCTTCTGTCCAAAATTAATTCCATGTTTTCCTTAATAGGATTGAGTCCTGGGTATAAAAATACAACAATACAATGTCATTGGGGTTCAAAACTCTGATCTCTCCCCAAATTTCTTGCTAACATGCTACAAAACATGTCATTATAAAAAGTTCAATGAAGGATTATAAAAAAAGCAACTCGACCATATAGAGGCTTGGGGTTTTGGGAAAAGGGAATAAACTAAACCCTAAAATTAGGAAAGCTAATACTTGCCACTACCTCAATGATGAGGAGGATGGACATTCTATTGAATATTGATTTCAAGAAGATTGTTGACCTATTGAGTATAATACATTAGAGTATTTGAAACAATGTATGATAGAGACTATTAAATATAAAATCATGGATAACACTCTTTTAGAATATTAATGTTATTATTATGTATTGGTGTTAGTGGTTTCTATATGTCTAATGCATTTTTAGAGGCCTAAAAGTGTCTACAATAGGTTTCTAAGGTTTGTTTCTTAGAGATAATATTTATATTATGTTGCACTGTCATGGTTTTCTATATGCATTCTACTGTAGTTGGTAGTTATGGCTTACATATTGGAAATAAAAAAAAGTTACACATGAAGCATGTTATATCCAAGTTTCATGGATTTGGTCAAGAAGACAAAAAGTTAGAAGTGACAAAGTGCACATTATGTTAGCTTGTTGACTACGCAATAGGTTTTATTGGATGTTCCAAAGGAAGGTAACATGGGTTAGTTCTAGAGGAATTGTGAAGGCAGTTTTTGAGTTTGTGTTCGGTAATGCATAACTTGGTCTTACTCTTGGTGTAATGTGTTGGCTTTAGGACCTAGTCGACTCCGTGTTTGAATTAAGGAAGCTATCCTTGGTCAACTTAGGGACATTGTAATTAATTTCTAGGTCAATATGAAGGTGTAAATAATATTGGAATGCATATATAATGCTAGTTAGTTCCATTGTAATGTGTGGTTGTTATGACCATAAAAGCTGTGAAAATCATGTAATCAATAAAGAGAAGCATATATATTGCGAAGTGTGCAAATTAAGATGCATATCTTATATATAATTTAAGAGTGTTTTGTAGTGTATTAGATCAGACTAATATTGCAATTTGAGTTTGGAATGTCCACACGATATATATTTTGTATTTTCTATATCTTCTTTGTATTTGAGGTTTGTGCCTCATTAATTTGAGTTGGTTCTTAGTTCTTTGGATTAGGGGATTGGTGTCTCCCACACATTAGTGCCTAAAAATTTGATTGGGAATTGACCTGTCTCCTTCTTAAGTTAAAATTCTTGTGAGTTGGTGCCTACAAAATCATTGCAAATCCATTATTATTCTATGAGGCTAGATTTGGGCAGTAGACCCAAGCAACTATGCTCATTGTAGTTTTTCCCTTCTAGGTTTCCACATGAATCTAGTTTTCTATTGTATTGATGTGTGATTGTTCTTATCTCTTGCATAGTTGTTTTGATTATGGGATTCAACAATGGTATTGACATTCCTTTAAGTTTTGAAGTTAAATTTAGCATACATTGTTTCACAACCCTCTAAGTATATCTATGTGCTTAACACATTCAAGTTCTTGGTGAAAAGTAAACCTTGATAAGGATTAGTACAAAGTTTTTTCAAAGTTCCCAAAGGAGGGAAAACTGTTGATGGAAGGTTTGACTTTTGAATCCCAATGAAATGTGAACTTCACACAATTGAAGACAAATAAATATTCAGGTCATGAGAACATGTTGAAAGGAAAACCATATGATGACACATGGTAAGCTATCATTGGACCATTTCCTTACAAGTAGTTGAGCTACCACATTTTAAATCATAAGAGGGGTTGGTGAATTGGAGAGAGAAATGTTGGTAGAATTGAGATTGAAGATTAGAATACAGATGAGAATGCCGAACGATTATGCATGTTGTATATTGATCGTTTGTACTCCTAAAGCTATAGATTAAAAAAATGAAAATTCTTTTGTGGCAATTTTTTTTGTAATTACATTGTTGATAGTGGCTACATTATTGGGGTACTTGAAAAGGCACTCTAATCCCATCTACACTAAATTTTGATCCATATGCATGTGGTTTTGAACCTTTCATGTAATTTTGAAAATGAAAGTCATGTTTTTGAACTTGTGTGATTCTTGTAGAAATATGCTTTCTTATGATAATTTGAATAGAGTGGTGCTAAAGAGCACTAATAGAGTTTATTATGCTAGGATTGGCAAGTTTATTAGCTTCTTATCTTGCACCTTAATCAAATCCTTGGATTGATTCTATGATTTTTGGAAATTTTACAACCACACCAAATATAGGGTAATATCTTTGGAAATTTTACAACCACACCAAATATTGATGAATACTAAGATGGGGGGTGAATTAGTATACCAAATAATACTTAACTCAAACTCTTAAACAATTTAGCATATAACTGGTATAACAGATTCACTAATAAACTGGTTAAGATAAATGCAAACCAAATAACAAATAAAGCATTCACCCACAAAAGCACAATCACCATAGCACAAGATATTTTGACATGGAAAACCAAATGGGAAAAACCACGGTGAGCAGAAACTCACAAGTAACTATCTACAGAATAGAAACCAGACCAGTTAAGGTCATACAATGTTCTTCACCAGAACAGATCCTGTTAGGAATCTAGATCTCTGTTAGGAGATAAGTCCTGTTAAAGACTACCTTGCTAAAGGATTTCAAAACCATAGTTGTGAATCACCTTGTTAGGGGATTTACAAAGGCTTTGTTGGGCCTACCCGGTTAAGGGTTTCAGACTTGTTGAAGATGTGAGTAATCAACAAGTGAGTGATCTATTTACTAGCATAGTATGATTGGTTAGATCCTTGATAGCTCATTGTTAATGCACTTCAACATTACTTCAGTCTTCAATATCTCCACACTCTAACTCTTCACACAAACCTAATCTTCTCTGCAAAGATCGCACATAACCTTCTCATACATCATACATCTCTCATCTATGCAAACCCTAGACATGATGTCCTTATAAAGGAAACTGATTTCATTTCGGTCCAATAGGATAAAATTACAAGTTACTAGGTTTAGTGCATCTAGACACATTTGGTAACATGACACAAAATCACCGCCAAAGTGTCGGTGGATGATAACTCATCACAGAGTAATACCGGTTCATACAATATACCGATTATTGGTTGTCAAAAATGAAGACTGGAAAATGTTAACTATCACTTTGTTCCTTCGTACCGCTTGAGATCCTCGTACCACTTGAGGTCTTCATACTGCTTGGGTTCTCCATACCGCTTGAGGTCTTCAGTCAATTTGTGATCGGTAAACATCTTCTGCAAAACACCAATAGTCTAAAGAATATAATACATAATACCGGTTGGAATAATTACTGGTTGAGCATAACTCATACACCAAGAAAGTGTGTGTCCATCAATGACAATCAAAACATCATCAAAATGCCAGCAATCTCCCCCTTTGGCATTGATGGCAACACTTAGGAAAATTTTGACATCTAAGTGTTTTTACAACTAAAATATGCCACAATCAAAATTACTTCACTATCCCTTTTGCAGAAATTAAAATGTATACTACTCCCCCAAAGTGGTAACATGAAAGTATACATAACATTCACCAAAATTTTAAATACTACTCCCCCTTTGTCAACAATGACAAAGTAATGCAGAATAACCCTTGTTTCCTTATATATAAAAATAGAGTAAATGTTTATGACAATAAGGAATAAAACTTATCAAAAACAGATTTAAAATCCTGCATAAAAGTTTTCATGGCCAATGACCATGACTCAAGTAATGAGGTAGCAACCTCACTTTGTATCTACATCTGGAATACCAGTTCTTCCATAGCATCAATGGTACTCATCTCTTGAGTTATCGTGATGACTTCCAGATTGAGAAAACATTTCTGAAGAATTTGCAGTCTGGGAAATAAGATCAGTTGAAGCTCCTTCAAATCTTTTGTCCGATTGCAGATTTCTGATTCCACCTTGGTTGTCTGCAGCTGATAATGATGGATCATTTGTCCATATGTAGTAAATGAATCATATGGCATCTTTAAGGTATTGATGTATGCTTGGAACTCTGATTGGAGTTTATCTTTTTGCTTAAGCATATCATCACAAAATAGATGGGGTTGGCATATTTTACTTAACAGTAATTTGCCCTCATCCATAGCACCACTGATACCCTTCTACTTCTTTAGAAGTTGTGACCAGAGCTCATTCAGTTTCTTGACTAAGGTAGTGTTGAGTGCCTTTTCATGATTCTTCATCGCAGTGGCTGCAACAACATCTTCCAAGCATTGTACTTGGTCCTCTACTACAGTACAAAGGAGTTTTAGCTTGGACAAAGAGGAATCGGTATTGGGGAGGTTAGTATCGGGAATCAGACTGGTAAGGGTGTCAACCACAGTTTGTATGACATCCATTTCCTTCTTCCTCTGCAACTCTTCTAGTCTTTCTTGTGCTAGTTTGATACCTCACAACAACTCGGACTCATTTGTTGATTGAAGGTCAATCAGACTGGTGGTGTCAAATGGTTTGGCTTAACCACCGAGTGCCTTGGGAGTCTTTGCTTGTTTGGTTTTCTCTGCTTCCTTCTCCTCTGCTGCTCTTTTCTTTTCCTCTTCTTTCTTCTTTAGTTCTTCCTTATTCTTGTCTTCTTCCTGCTTTTTCTTTTCTTCCTCCTTTTTCTCCTTTTCTTTTATCTTCTCCTCTTCTTTCCTCTTCTCCTCTTCTTTCCTCTTCTCCTCTTCTCCTCTTCTTTTCTCTTCTCTTCTTCTTGTTTCCTCTTATCCTCCTCTTTCTTTTTCTCTTCCTCTTTCCTCTTGTCTTCCTCTTTGTTTTTCTCTTCCTCTTTCTCTTTCTTCATTTATTCTTTGTCCTGCTTCTCTTTTTCTACTTTTTCTTTATACTGTTTCTCCTTCTCTATGCCTGGAGTGACATCCTCAACATCTAATGCATCCACATCAATGGGATCATTTTTCTCTATCACTCTTTCCCCTTCATTGTCAAATGCTTCATCCGGTTTGCCTGATGTTAGATCAGGTGCTTGTTTAGCCTTCAGATTGGACTCAAACACTTGGTGTAACTGGACAACAACTTTGGCATGTAAATGTGTGTCCTCCACTTCAGAGGCTTTTCCTTCCAGTAGCCTGAGTCTTCTTCTTCTCATGAAGAAGAGGCCTTTGTTCCTATCCATTATCTCAAATAATTCAGAAGTAGAGGCATCGGGAAAGTATTGTGCAAAGACTCTCTCCCTTATTTCCTATTCCTTTTCAATGGCAATGCACCATTTGTTATCTAAAGAATTGTATAAAGAATCTGGTGTGACTGATCTAATTTCAGATGGCAACCGGTCATTGACACATAAATATCTAATAACCTCTTGTTCTACTTCATCTTTCTCACTGTTAGTAAAACCATCAAAATATTCTTTTAAATCATCAAGCACCTTCCTCTTAATATTCTTAATGGTATTCTGACAATGTGTCATCGGCTTGTAAGAGGAAATATCTATATTTACAAGTGTTGACATTGCAGGTGGATTACTAGTAGGTTTTGCCTTCTTGCTTGATTGCCTGGTCTTCTTTGGCTGTACATCCGGTTCAGTATCTTCTGACTCCAGTGAGCTGTTTTTGGCTTTCTGCTTCCTCTCGAATACTTTAGTGGGAAAAACCTTAGGTTT
Organism: Cryptomeria japonica; assembly: GCF_030272615.1. Classification (NCBI taxonomy): domain Eukaryota; kingdom Viridiplantae; phylum Streptophyta; class Pinopsida; order Cupressales; family Cupressaceae; genus Cryptomeria; species Cryptomeria japonica. The sequence goes on from NC_081408.1 coordinate 540,016,579, forward strand.
CTTCTTGGCAGGTGACCTCTTGGTCACTTTTGGATTGGTTGAGGTAACCAGTGGCGATACCGATGGCACTGCCTTGCCCTTTTTCTGTGTAGGATCTTTAACCGGTGTTACTCTGTCTAAGTAGGTGCCGGTTCTCTTTTTCTTAGCATCTAGTGGAGAGTCAAGCAGGGTAGAGGCATACCCGACCAACATATCATACATCACTTCATTACCCCATTGGTTCAATTGCTTCCTTTCTTGGTTCCACCGATTCCATTATGCATTCATCTACCTTTATGGTGAAGCAGATGTCATCTTCATATTTCTTCACAATATCTCCAGATATCCTTATCCTCAGGCTCATTTTCTGCTTGAATTCATCAAAATATTTATTAAGAACCTCAGGATATCCAGTTCCCATTGCTTGAAGACTTTCCCTAATTTGCTTGGAGATCGTTTGGTCAGTAGACCATTGAACATCACCTACTCCAAGGAAATAGCCTTGAAAGTAGAAAAATAGGCCGACCAAAATTTGTCCAAACCTGAATCTTAGAGCACTGTCCTGTTTGATGGACTTCAGGTTCAATAGCAGTTGCTTCTGCAAACAGGTACACAAATCAAATGAGGTGTCTTCCTTAATCATTCTCTAGGTGGCATTCACTATAGTAGAAGGGACAAAGTTCATTCTGCTGACATAGAACATCCGATAGCCAATCACCATGCAAGCATACTTAACCAAATCATATCTGATGGTGTTGATGGTTATCACCCATTGGTCACTTAGAGAATTGGTGGGCTTAGTCATTTCAGTCTTGGTGACCTTCCTTAGAGCTGGCACCTCTCCAATGTTACAGAAACCGATGACAACATGAATTGCTTCTGGTGTGATGTCATGCGTCTGCTCGAGATACATTTTATCACCGTGCATTCTGCTCAGGATGATGTGGATGTGATCTTCAATGAACTCTTCTAGAAAATAAACCACATTGTGCAGTTTCTTCCTCTCTAGGATGCTATATTCAGGTTTAATTTTCTTGTCATCGCCACAGAATAGACCTAGCTGGGAATGGATCACTAGGGATCCTAGGTCTTCCAATTTACAATCAATATAACCTAAAATATCTTCCCTAACTATAACTCCAACAGGTATCTAGGATAGGGCATTGTATTTCATCTTTTTTTGAAGAAACTTAGCTGAATCTACAGGTACACTCGAACTGGAGTGCGATGCAGAAGCCATGACTAAATGATAAGCAATAATTTTGAGAAATACCTTCACAAACCAAAATTTAGGTTTTGCCAAAGTTGCTCACAACACACCACTTTGCTTTCTTGGAACACCGCTTAGTGTTCTTCACTAATAGATTGAAAGTCTGCTGGATTCCTCTGCAAGATTTTTTGAATTCGCTTTGAATCGCTAGACAAATCTCTCTTCATCACTCTGCTCTTGAAAATTATTCACTTGAAAATAGATAAGTGAAAATGACGATAAAAATTCCTTTTAAACAATCTTTCACCTACCATAATAAATGCATCTATGTTAGGGTACAAACCCTAATTTTGCCTTTTACCACTTCAAGTCTTCTGCCGATTGATAGGTAACATATACCGGTTAAGGTCTTTATCGATATAAATCGGGGGTTCAAATATTTCACTGATATGCTCCCCCTAAGCTTTTCTCAAGATTAGTTTGCTAGTTCAGAGACTTCCACACTAGGTGCAGAAACCGGTTCATCCTGTGACACTTCTTTAGGTTTCTTTTTCCAAGTTTTATTCATTCCCGCTTGAATAGTTTCAACATCAATCTTCCCTTCTGGAGTGATCGGTATATCATCCAATAGGTTCTTTCTCATTCTGCAGGTTCTGGCAGTGTGTCCCGATTTGTTGCAATGATAACATACCATTCCAGGTGATCTCCATGGTCCATTATTCATACTACCATTCTTCCTTCTACATGTTACAGCAATGTAACCGCTACCATGACAGATCAAACAGGTTTCTCTCCAACCAGTTTCTGCTTGATAGCCACCTGACTGATGGTCATAGGTATTATACTGGTTGGGATTCCGGTTCACAGAGGGTTCTGGGATAACTCCTTGAGTCCTTGGAGGGTATCTCCCAGTGTTGTGCAGAACAGACCTACATTCAAAAGCTCTATGCCCAAACTTGTTGCATGCATAGTGGTTTCCATTGAATCTATTGGATCTAGGCTTATTGTTTAGAAAATAAGGAAAATTATTGTAGGCCTTGCTTCTACACACATTAGCAGTATGTCCTTCCTTGAGACAATTGAAGCAAATAGGTTTAAACTTTTGCTTACCTTTATCCTTGGGTGTTGGTCTCTTCTTTGATGCTTTAGATTTTGTTCCAAAGGTTTCACCTTCCTCATACCCAGAGAAACCAAGTCTAGTGGTATTCCTTACCGGTTTTGCTGATTCAAGCTTTTGCTTTAGCTTAGCAGTACTCTGATTGAATTTGGCAAGTATCTTCTTTGACTCAGTAAGTTCCTTGGAGATAGAAGCATTGGATTCCTTCAAGGTTGCATTCTTAGAAATAGCCATGTTTAGTTCACCTTGCATTTCTTCTTTTTCCACTTTAATCTCTTGGAGATGACTGGTAAGGGCATTGAATTCTTGCTTCAACTTGGAGATCTCGTGATCTTTTTCTTTTACCAAATCTTCAGCTTTCCTTCTGTTCTCAAGCTCTTGACATTTTCTGATAGTCAGTCCTTTCAACTCCTTTCTCAGGTTGGCTTTAGATTCATTAAGTTTTTCAACTTCTTCAACTAGGGCATCCATGTCAGCTTCACCAAAAGAGATATTTTCAGTAAGTTCCATCAGTTTCTCAGCATGCTCTCTTCTTATGCCCAAAGAGGCTTTATACTTGACTTTGAGTTCATCATAGGCTATCTTCGTCTAAGTGAGATGATGAGTAAGTTGCCTCACAGTGTATTCCCCCATATCTCCTTCCAAGTGGTTAGACTTATAGAAAGGTTGGCTCTAATAGCAATTGATGAATACTAAGAGGGGGGGTGAATTAGTATACCAAAAAATACTGAACTCAAACTCTTAAACAGTTTAGCAGATAATCGGTATAACAGATTCACTAATAAACCGGTTAAGATAAATGCAAACCAAATAGAAAATAAAGCATTCACCCACAAAAGCACAATCACCATAACACAAGATATTTTGACGCAGTGACCCAAATGGGAAAAACCACGATGAGCAGAAACTCACAAGTAACTATCTGCAGAATAGAAACCAGACCAGTTAAGGTCATACAATGTTCTTCACCAGAACAGATCCTATTAGGAATCTAGATCTCTGTTAGGAGATAAGTCCTATTAAAGACAACCTTGCTAAAGGATTTCAGATCCACAGTTGTGAATCACCTTGTTAGAGGATTTACAAAGACTTTGCTAGGCCTACCCGGTTAAGGGTTTTAGACTTGTCGAAGATGTGAGTAATCAACAAGTGAGTGATCTAGATACTAGCACAGTATGCTTGGTTAGATCCTTGATAGCTCATTGTTAATGCACTTCAACATTACTTCAGTCTTCAATATCTCCACACTCTAACTCTTCACACAGACCTAATCTTCTCTGCAAAGATCGCACATAACCTTCTCATACATCATACATCTCTCATCTATGCAAACCCTAGACATGATGTCCTTATAAAGGAAATTGATTTCATATCGGTCCAATAGGATAAAACTACAAGTTCCTAGGTTCAGTGCATCTAGACACATTTGGTAACATGACACAAAATCACCGCCAAAGTGTAGGTGGATGATAACTCATCACAGAGTAATATCGGTTCATACAATATACCAATTACCAGTTGTCAAAAATGAAGATTGGAAAATGTTAACTACTTCTTTGTTCCTTTGTATCGCTTGAGATCCTCAAACCACTTGAGGTCTTCATACCGCTTGGGTTCTCCATACCGCTTGAGGTCTTTAGTCAATTTGTGACCGGTAAACATCTTCTGCAAAACACCAATAGTCTAAATACTATAATACATAATACTGGTTGGAACAATTACCGGTTGAGCATAAGTCATACACTAAGAAAGTGTGTGTCCATAAATGACAATCAAAACATCATCAAAATGCCAAAAGATCGCTTGTACTCCTAAAGCTATAGATAAAAAAAATCTAAATTCTTTTGTTGCAATTTTTTTTTGTAATTACATTGTTGATAGTGGCTACATGATTGGGGTACTTGTAAAGGCACTCTAATCCTATAGGCACTAAATTTTGATCCATATGCAAGTGGTTTTGAACCTTTCATGTAATTTTGAAAATGAAAGTCATGTTTTTGAACTTGTGTGATTCTTGTAGAAATATGCTTTCTTATGATAATTTGAATAGAGTGGCGCTAAAGAGCACTAATAGAGTTTATTATGCTAGGATTGGAAAGTCTATTAGCTTCTTATCTTGCACCTTAATCAAATCCTTGGATTGATTCTATGATTTTTGGAAATTTAACAACCACACCAAATATAGGGTAATATCTTTATTTGTTCTTATGAGTGTTGATTTTCATCTAATGTTTTTCATTAAAAAAGTAGTGTTAACTAGGGTGTTGACCCTTAACATAGCCATAAGATATTAACAACACTTTCATAACACTAGAATAGTTTCAAAATATCAAAAACATATTGAGCAATGAGAGTTCTACAACAAAACAAAAGGGCCAAACCCCCAGACCAAAGCAAAAAGAAAAGACCAATAACCTAAGACCTAAGGGGCCGATTTACAGACCCCAATCATGTCTATTAATTTTTTCCAATCATTAGAAAGAAACCAATAGGGTTTCCTAGCCAGCTTTTTATTAGCTTCATCCTTAACAATCCTTTCGCGTAAGAGGAAAAGCATCAATGCAAATCTGTCAAGCACGTTGTGGCATAATTATTTGATGTTGACTATTTGCTTGTCTCTGGTATCCAACCTGCATTTGATTTCACTGATTTCTTCTTTCGACTTCTTAGTTTGCACAACAGGCCCCAAGTTGTCAATGTGGTTCAACAACTCATGGACCTCACTGTTAAGGGTTTGTAACTCCTCTATACCCTTGGGAACTGCTTCCTCTTCCTTTGACATATCCTTATACTCCTCCTGTTTGTGCAATCCCGTCCCACCTTCTTTTTATTTTCTATCATTGTTGGTCTTCTTGTCTTTGGCCCCATCATTAATAGTATCCATTGTATTATCCTGGGCCCTGGTATCTGTCTCGGAAGCCTTGCAAATAATAGGGTCCACTTTCCCTAATTTGGTTCAGGTCCATAAGGTCAATTTTATCAACCAGTTTATCATTGTCTGGGTTCAAGTTCTCAGGACCCCGAGGGGGCCTAGAGTTGTCCATTTAAGCCATGTCCACAGAGGCAATGGCAATCTCTTCTCTCACCAACTCATTCAAATTTCCATCACCCTTTCCCTCCTCAAAATCATCCTTATTTTTGGTAGTAGGTTGGGGTTTACCCTTCTTTTCAGTTGAACCGTTGGAGGCAATCCTATGAGATCTTCACGTACCATCCATTTTAGGAGAAGGTTTTTCCTCTTCTAACTCTGAAGATGAATAATTATCAATGATAATTCTCTTACGCTTCCCAGGGGACTTTCCTTTTCCTTTGTAGGATATGGGTTTCTTTGTTGGTATTATGGATGACTTCGTCATGTGTTGCATTGGTTTTGTCATTGATGTCAACACTTATCTTCTTGGAGGTCTACATTGTTGATTTGGCACTATGGTTATATTGGTTTATTGTTGAACCAACACATTGTGGTCCCGACATGGGTATTGGCTTATGCACAGTCACCGATATATGTTCACCGACAGGATATATAGCTCACTAGCGTTGATGATGACTTGTTATCATTTGGAGATCATTCAGTTATGTTGAAGACATAGATTGGATGTTTGGATTTGGTGCTTAGCTTATTGGTCTAATTGGGTTGACATATTTGCTTTAACCGGCAGATAGGTCTAGGTTATGGACCGGTACAAGATATCATGTTCCAGATGAACACGATAGGTTTTGGAAAAGGTTTATTGATTGGATAATATGTAAATGTATTGAGGCTAACATATTGTATTATATCAAGGCTTATTTGTAATTGATTTGAATGTAATATCTTTAGTGATCTGACCTTATGATTTGGTCTTAGGCTTTGTATAAATAATTGTAAGATCTTATTGAAGATCATATTGTATGAGTGTGTGCTAATATTGAAGATCTTTGTGAAGAGCGTAAATAAGCAGATCCTTGTGCGAATCATGCAGACATTAACTGAAGGTTGAAGGAAGGTTATGAAGGTGTTTGACACTCATGGTCAGAGCTTAAACCGGTATTGAATCCAACATTGCAGATGCTATTTTGAAGTAGTACATTATTATTAGATTTAACCATCCAACTGTGACTCCTATTTTGTGATTGAGCAATGAGCTTTAGGCGGTTGGCCTTTCTGCATGTGTAGACCCCTTATTGTATACACTTACTATTTGCAGTAGTATCATCTAATTGTGGGTAAGGTTTCCCACCATGGTTTTCCCCCTTACCCAGTTTACATGTCAAAATCTCCATGTCATGTGTTGTGGATGTTGTTTCTCTTTTTGTTTCATGCATTAAGTTATACCGGTACTGCTATAACTGTTAATCTATTTTACCGACACTGAGTTTTAAGTTGGAATAATTTGTTTTGGGTTATGATTTATTGACAACTGATTCACCCCCCTCTCAGTTGTCCTTCCTGGTTCCTAACAATTGGTATCAAAGCCTAGTCCTCTTTTTGTGGAAGCCTAATAGCTTGAGGAGATCCTATGGAAGCAAATATTTTTAGGAAGGACAGTCCTAAACTTGATGGAACTAATTATGATATATGGAAGATCACAATGGAAACACATCTGAACTGCATTGGAAGAGATATATGGGATGTTACAAAGAATGGCTATGTTGGTCCTACTTCGAATAACCATCATCCACTGACATTGGCTAAAGACTTGGAGAATGATTGCAAAGCAAGAGAAGCAGTTGTAAGCGCGTTATCAGATCAAAAAATCTTGGGATTATCAGACAGATCTACAGCAAAATCTATTTGGGATAAACTAGAAACATTGAATGAAGGAGATACCACTGTCAAAATTGCAAAATTGGAATGTTATCAGGTCAGGTATGAAAATTTAAAAATGGAAGAAGATGAAAGAATTTCTGCATTTATGGAAAGTGTTAATGAAATTGTTTTAGGAATACAATGTTGTGGAGGATCTTTAAGTGAAGATGAAATTGTTTCTTAAGTTTTAAGAGATTTTCCACTGGCTTACAAAATGAAAGTGACAACTATTAATGAGTTGAGAACATTGCCTAATACATTAGTTTCTAGAGATACTTTGGTTGGAAAACTTTCAGCATTTGACCTTGAAGAGTTTGGTCCTATTGCTACAGTCAAAACTGATATAGCTTTGAAAGCATCATCATCAACAACATCATTGTAATGCCCCGCCAAGAACCCTGAAGGAAAACCCACAACAAGGGTGAAACATTTTTTTTTTTAAAGTATAAACATAGTAAGTGCATAACACACAACATGCACAATAACACAAGTGGAAGACTTACACCAGAATTCCTTAAGGCTTACCAATGGAGAATTAAAACAATAAGTTAAATTCCATAATTACAATTAATCCAATAATCCATCATTAACTCAATGATCACAAAAAGCCATAGGCAATAACATATACACCATAGAAAGATTGAAAGGATACAATATAATTCCACTTCAATAATCTTTTACACATATCATAAAGATAACTGATAAAAACATCCCAAACATAGGATCACATTGCTCTTCCAATACATAGCTTCTAAATATACATATAAAGATACAACTTAACCAAATACAAGGATACATAAGATCATGATAAAATGACCACAAGGGTCTCCAAATAATAATAATCTCCAAATAATAATAATCTCTAAACAATAATAATCTCCAAACATGAGATGAAGCATGAGCCAAGAACCACAAGAACACCTATGAAGCCAATCCTCGCATGAATGTACAAATCAGAACATCCGATGGGAAGTGGCACTACCACCCGACCATGTAATTCCCCCAAAATGGAATCACCCCATCGTGCTAGGAGATAGCTGAGGACCCTCAAGCAAGCAAGAGCATGACATGGTCGACAAAACAATACGACTCCATGACATCACATATGACTCCACAACAATCCAGGTGACTCAACATCACAAATACACAAGTGAATCAACATCACAAAACACAAGTGACTCAACATCACAAAACACAAATGAACCTAAAGAGAGAGTGTCATCGCATAGCTTAAGATGTATACCATGGTACAACCTCCATAGGTCCCAGCTCACTGTCCTAGTAACCTCTCCCGAACCTCCGGTTCCAACTAAGTCTCATGCAAACCCTACCAGCCTTTCATGAAGACAAGGTGGTCGGTTTGCCATTCCAGGCCTTCTCACTACATTATGAGCCTCAGTACAAGAACTCACCTATGTGCGAGGTACAATATCTTTATTAATGTTTGAGAACTACCCACCTAATTAATTAATTAGATTATCACTTATTATCTTACTTTCAAAGGGTCATCCTTCCAACCTCTTTGGGTGCAACCCCCTTTCAAAATCCACTCTCTCAAAGGACACTAAACAAACATGGTCACTCCATGAGGACCCTATGGTGAAGTAGACAGCTATAACACCACTATCCAGAAACAAGTGGTCAAACAATGACATACCGACTCTTGGTTAACCATAAGGCAAAGACACTACATGGTTAAGACACCAAAGTCAACATACATCACTTGGTCAAAGGTACCGATTACGACACCATAGGACGACTGAACCATAGACCAGAAATAACACCATATAACTCTTTGCAAGGAGAGCTAATTTCACTAAGTCTGCACTCAGACTATCTTTGAGAAAATCAGCATCATAAGCACTTGCAACATCATTGATTTAAAATTAAATAAAACATTCTTTTACAACTTCATATCTATTCAATTTCCAAAACAATATTCCATCAAGAATGAAATCCTCATTAAACATTCTATTGAATTCAACATGAATTCCTAGCAGGCATTTAATTCATTTCCAGAATTTATCCAAATTTACCAATTTGAATCACTAATTCATGCCCTAATTTCCATTGATAAATTTATTAAACCACATAATAAAAATCATTAGAAAATTATCATTTAACATAGAATCAACTATAAAGATAATTCCATTTTACAAATTAAATTTATAACACACAACCGGTTATACCACGAAGGGTACAAAGTCAAGTGGAGGCCAAAGCTAACCTGCATTTGTGCTGCTGCCTAAGAAACAAACACTACTTGTCGGTAGTACTGCTGCCGACCGGTAGTGCTGTTATCGCTGGTAACAGCCGCTACTGACCGGTAGCACTGCTACCAACCGGTAGAGGTCCTATCGACCGGTAGTGCTACTACCGCTGGTAGCAACCGCTACCAATTGGTAGTAGTCCTACCGACCGGTAGTGCTGCTACCAACCGGTAGCAGTCCTAGCGACTGGTAGTACTACTACTGCATAGCGGTACTGCCAACCAGTAGTTTTGCTACCTGCTGGTAGAAGACACTACTGACCCGCATGGTGGGACAAGCCCACCACAAGAATGGTAAAGTCCACAGATAAAACACAAAACACATGCTTCCAAAGCATTCAAAAACCAATATACCACAAAATCATTTAACACAAGAAAACGATTCATTTCTAGATTATTTCATGGGCACACACACACACAGAGTGCCAAAATCTAAAATTCAAAGGGATATTTACCAGAAAGGTAAATGGTAAAATAAAACACATTGGAAGCAATAGCTAACCAAATCTTGGCAATTAGATAATAGGATGCACACAACAACTAAATCTAATACATTCTATTCCAAATAGAAGAGGTGAATCAAGAAGTTGATTTTCAAGAACAAAAACACACAACAGATATAGAAACGAACCATTTCTTTCCTATAAGCAAACATATGATTTGAGATTCACAAAAATCAACAACCACACGCATTCCTTCTTCCATTCCTATCTTTCCACAAGAATTTACATGGAAATTTGCATATTTTCAACACACAGGAAGCAACTAAAAAATTCAAAATTTAATTTAAAACAAGAAGAGATTATCCAACCTTGAAGCAAACTAGCAAACCAAAATGATGGAAGAATCCCAATCCTTGCAAACCAAATCAAATTCCAGCTCCTCCTTCCAGAATGATTTACCAAATTTCTCTCCAAAATTTCTGCCTCCTCATTCCCGTGAATTTTCAGGCATATATGGAAAAATATATTCCAACCTAAACTTTCTAGGTTGAAATTTTTTCCATCTAATCAGATTTAAATATTTAAAAATTAAAAAGCAATTGGATTTACTTTCTTTCCAAAACAATTCTTTTCCAACAATTAAAATGCAAAAGTCAAATAGAAAGGTAAAAAGGAAAGCTTTTATTAATATTTTCTATTTCCAAAAATACTTTCTTTCAACATAAGCATTTAACATTTAAATGGCTAAGCAATTATTCATTTCCTTCCACAATTATATCAATGCAACTTTACACAATAAAATAAGTCATTTAGCCATTTAATCTAGCAACTCATTAATTAATTAAATCAATAATCTCACAGCATAATAATTAACTAATTATTCCAACATAAGATAGCATCATCCATTCAATTAAATGACCATTTAAATAAACAAAAACACGCAAAATGACGAATGATCAAATGACGACTCACAAAAGACCAAACCAAAGCACTATGACTTACATACCAGCCACACGGGAAAGACAACTGACTGACAACACTCACACGAGTGTAACTGTGGGTCAAGTTAGGGTCCAACAACTATCTCCCTCACCCCCATCAGACATATAAGGCATGCTCAGACCTATGAAGCTAGGTGGAGTCGATACCCCGTACCTACTCGATACTAGTACCTACAATGTCCTACACCAAAATAATCCACACGTGCATATAGACCAACATATATACACAGACCAGGATATGGGAAATGGAGGGAACAACGCAAGCAGAGGGGGGAAATTTGAATTTTGGAAATGGAGGGAACAACGAGGCTGGGTCCTCTGGTTTTGCTGCCTCTGCAGCTCAAGGACAAGCGATGGATGATGAGGATGGGAGACTAGATGGGGACCCATGGCAACGAGACCCTCCTCCCAAACGCAAAAAGATGATAGATTCTCCAAAATCAGGTCCGGAGGCTGTGAAAGTTGACTCAGAAAATATCACGGAGGTGAAAGCCCTCAAACCTTGGAGTAGTCTTTTTGCAAATAAATCAACTGGAAAACCGACTGGAAAATCGTTATTTCCCTTTGTGAAAGACATCTCTGATAGAAAAATGGGTAAAATTGCTATTGTAGTTCCAGATTTGGTTATCGATCATAGCATTTCTTTAATGGCTTTCTCTCTGGTGGGGAAGTTTGTTGGACCACGACCAAATCTTGAGGATGTTAGGTCTTTTGTTAAGAGAAAATGAAGGATGAAAGGTCAGGTTGATGTTTCTGCCGTGTCCAGAGGTCTTTTCTTTTTTTCCTTCTCTTGTGGGGAAGATATGGAAGCAGCATTAAGTGGTGGTCCTTGGATGTTTGGTAAATCTTCCCTATTTATGAGAAAATGGTCTCCTAATATGGAACTCAATGACTCTTTCTTTGAATCTGCTCCGGTCTAGGTAAGGCTGCTTGGCTTGCCAATGGAATTTTGGGTTGAGGATGTTTTCTTAGGAATTGAAAACTCCTTTGGAGAGCTTATTGCGATAGATCCAATGACTGCAACTTGAAAAAGGCTAGTTTATGCACGCATTTGTGTCAATATTTCGCAGAAGATGGATCTTCCTAGTTCTATTGATATAAGTTCCAAAATTGGATTATGAGAATAGACAATAGAGTTTGAGTCCCTCCCCTTTGTGTGCTTTTCTTGTAAAAAGGCTGGTCACTTGGCTAAGGCTTGCCCTAGTAACCCTAAAAAACCCGTGATGGTTAACAATCCTTATAAACAGGTTTGGAAAGAAAAGAAAAATAATAAGGAAGGTAGTGAAGTGGAAGGAAGAAGTGGAAGTCCTAGTAACATACTAGACCTATAAGAAGGAGATAGAAATGACCCTCTTAAGACTCCCCTTTTGAAGGAAGATAAACAGAATGAAATAAGTGAGTTTGAGATCAAAACAATCAATACTTTTGAGGCTCTATAGGCTCAGGAGGAAGAGAATGCTATCAATGAAGAGATTATTGAAGAAGGTGAGATTGAGATTGTCACTGAATCTCATTGTGAGGCCCCTCAAGTTTCAGTAACAAAAAGAGATGAAGAGTGCCTAAATGAATTTGAAGGACATGAAATTAAACTTGGAAGGAAGAACAAGTTTGGATCGCCTAAGGTTAATCTAAATGCGTTATTCTAGAATATTGGAGTTGATACGCCCACATCATCCTAGAAAAGAGGAGAACTGTGGAGTAACATGCAAGATGAGCCCAAAGAGGAGCATGAGGGAGAAATAACAGGGAATGGAAAAAAGAAAAACAAGAAGGCAGGATGCCCTAATGGGGTGAAAACTAGGACCAGGTCCAAGTCTAATATTGGTGCCTCCAAATCTTCGCAGGGACGTAAAACCATGAAATGGCACAGGGATCAGGAGAGCAAGCAAAACATAGCTAATGGAAGGCATTGAACTATACAGGAATCCCGCCCCTAGGTTTCCAAATGAAGGTAATATCATGGAATATCAAAGGCCTAAATGGTTTCAATAAATAGGATATATTACGAAATCTCATTTGAGACCATAAGCCAGATATTATCCTAGTTCAGGAAACCAAAATGAGTAAGGAGAAGGTGGAGAATTTAAACTTCTTCAAAAATGGAGGGGTCTATTGTAGCAGTTCGAATGGGGCATCTAGTGGGGTGGCTATATTCTGGAACAAGAAAACTATTTTAGGAGAAATGATTGATGAAGATGGTAACATTATATCCATGAAAGTTAAAAGCATCTATGAAGGAAAGGAATGGGTGGTCACAAATATCTATGCCCCTAATTCCAAATTTCCTAGGAGCAAATTTTGGGATAAAATCCAGCAGAAAAGAAGATCTTTCCCTAAGAAAAGATGGGTGTTGATGGAAGATTTCAATACTCCTCTGCAAGGTACTGATAAATCTGGAGGAACTCAAGCCCAACTGGACAACAGATCTGATTTGATGGACTTCATCAATGTTAATGCTCTTATTGATATGGATCTTACAGGAGCTTCTTACACTTGGTCTAATCACAGGGATGGTGAAGACCTCATTTAGGGAAGACTTGATAGATCCCTTGTTACTAATGATTGGATTCTTTCCCATAGATGCTCCCTGTCAGTTGTCAATAGAATTGGTTCAAAATATTATCCCATTGCCTTTGTTGCTAAGTCCATTAAGAATAAACAGAGTTTCCCTTTCCGGTTTGAGAAAATGTGGATTTCTCACCCCTCTTGAAAAATCCTTTGCCAATTGGTGGAGTATTGATGTGCATGGAACCACCATGTATAAAGTTGCTAAAAAACTTAGAAACATCAAAGATAAGATTAAGATATGGAACAAGAAGGTCTTTGGTGATATTTTTGACTCTAAGAAAAAGCTGAAGGAGGAATTAGAATAGATCCAAAACTCTATACAGAAAGATGGCTATAAAAAGTATCCCAAAGCTAAGGAAGATAATGTTTTAGTCAAACTTCACAACATCATCTCTAGGGAGGAAATATATTGGAGGTAGAGATCTAGGGCTATTTGGTTGGAGGCTGGGGACAGAAACACTAAATTTTTTCACATGACCTCTTTGAAACATAAAGTTGCGAACAAAATTTCCAGATTAATTGCCGAGGACAAAATTCTTCTTAATGAGGATGATATTAGGGATGAAGCTGTTAGTTTCTTTTCTCAGCTCCTCACCGGTAGCAAGGATATTGATTATACCCAACAACAAGATCTGGTTGACATCATCCCCAAGATTATTAATCCTAATCAAAATAAGGCCCTTTTTGCTATCCCCTCTACTGGGAAAGTTAAAAAAGATGTCTTGTCCTTTCAAGGGGATTAGGCTCCGGGACCTGATGGCTTCCCTATGTTTTTCTTCCAGGAATTTTGGCATATTGTGGGAAAAGACATGGTCAATGCGGTAAAAGAATTTTTTGGTTCAAGAAGAATCCTTAAGGAATTCAACTCCACTTTTATTGCCTTAATTCCTAAGGTGGCTGGGGCAGATTCAATGGGAAAATTTAGGCCAATAAGTCTATGTAACTCCTTCTATAAGATCATATCTAAAGTTTTGACTTCTAGAATATTGGTTGTCCTCCCCTTCATCATCTCTGAGGAGCAAAAAGGTTTTGTTCCTGGCAGGTAGATTTTGGACTCTATCATTCTTGTGCATGAGAATATTCACTCCCTCAATGCTCCCAATAAAGAAGGATTTCTGATAAAGTTGGACTTGGCAAAAGCTTATGATAGAGTGGATTGGCAAGTTCTTTTAAGAATCATGGAGGCTTTTGGATTTGATGAGAAGATAATCAAAATTATCAGAGAGTTGATCTCCACTCCTATGTTTTCAATTCTCATTAATGGATCTCCTACTAAATTCTTTAAATCATCAAGGGGGCTTAGACAAGGAGATCCCATATCTCCTATTCCTTTCACCATATTGGTGGAGAGCATGAGTAGACTCATCAGAAAAATGAAAGTGAATAAAATTATCAAAGGTCTTCAACCTTCCTCTGCTAATGTTTTTGGTTCTCATCAACAGTTTGTTGATGATACTATCTTAATGGGATATTCTTCTGTTGGGGAGGCTGCTGCCTTTAAAGGTTCTCTTAATTCTTATTCTATCGCTACTGGCCAGCAAGTCAATTGGGACAAATCGGCTATAAACTTCTTGAACACTCTGATCATAAGGCAACAGAGAATTGCTAAAATTATTGGTTGTAAGGTGGAAATGCTCCCCTCAACTTATCTGGGTCTTCCCTTGGGATTAGCTCCCCCAAACCCCTTCTGGAATATGCTAATTGACAAACTCAACAAAAAACTTGCTGGCTGGAAAGGATCCATTTTATCTCAGACTAGAAAGTTTCAGCTTCTTCAAGCTACTCTCCAGAATCTCCCTATATATGCTCTTAGTCTATTTGGTATCCCAGCTAAATTTGCTGAAGCATTAGAAAGAATCTAGAAGATATTTCTCTGGTCAGGAGTTGAAGAAAAAAAGAGACTATCCTTGGTTGCTTGGGACAAAGTGTGTAAACCAAAGAGCAAAGGAGGGCTTGGTATTAAAGCTCTAAAAACTTTTAATAAAGCTCTCCTTGCTAAACAAATTTGGAGAGATTATGACATTAAGAAAGATTGGAATCGGATTTGGTTTGACAAATATATTCAGAATTAGACTCTCCACGATCTCCTCAACTCTGAAGACATTCCTGTTGGGTCCTTCATTTGGTTTAGTATTATAAAATCCATAAAAGTGAACAAAGATGGAGCTGGATGGGTCCTTGGAAAAGGTGACAAAATAAGTTTCTGGGAGGATCCTTGGATGAACAATGAACCTCTCTTTGATCAAGGCAACAGTCAATTTATTGAGGAATGTAAAAGGAGGTTTGGGTCTATGGTGTGTGATTACTGGAAGGAGAAAAAATGGGCTAGGCTTGATGTTATATATGATGGATTTTCCTTGCTACAGCAGAAGCTATTGTCTTTTTCTATTAACAAAGATTATGATGATGTTTTCCTCTGGAAGAGTAATCCTAGAGGTGACTTTACAGTTGCTTCTGCCTACAAAAACACCTTCACTCAGACCAGTAACCCTATATGGGGCAAAGTTTGGAACAAAATTCTTATCCCTAAAGTCAATATGTTCCTTTGGCTTGCTACTCACAATAGGATCCTTACTATTGACAACTTGGTCCGAAGAGGTTTTATGTTCCCTAACAGGTGTGAGCTATGCTAGAAAGAGGAAGAATCAGTTGATCATCCATTTTTCCATTGCTCCTTCACTTGGGAAATCTGGAGTAAGTTTTGGGTTACTTGGAAAGTTGATTGGGTCATGCACAAGAGTCTCAAGGAAATTATTTGGCAATGGACCTTCCCCACCAAAGTTCCTCTTATCAAGAACCTTTGGTCCCTGATCCTCCCCATGACTTGTTGGGGAATTTGGAAAGAGAGAAATAACAGAATATTTAGGGAAGCTAAGTGCACGTCTCAGGTGGCTATAGAATAAAACATAAATATTCCTCATAAGAACAATAAACAATGGTCTTTTACTGATATGAATAAAATTGAAAAAGGCATCCTTACTGAATGGAACTTAATCCATAAAGTTTGCAGATCTGACAATAAGAATAGGAGAGATAATATTGTTTGGCGATTTCCTGATCATGAATGGATAAAGGTGAATTTTGATGGGGCGGCTAAAGGCAACCCTAGGAAGTCTGGTGGTGGAGGAGTCATCAGAAATGATCAAGGTGTCTGTATTGCTGCTATTGCTTCTCCTTTTGGGGTCCAAAATAATCATGGGGCTGAAGCTCAGGCTATGTTAAAAAGCCTCCAGCTTGCTCAGGGATTCAAATTTTAAAAAAATTGGCTGGAAGGGGACTCCCTCAACATCATCCAGGCCCTCAAAGGTACTAGTTCTATTTCTTGGAATATTACTAATTTAGTTGAAAGTGCTAAAAAGTTATTAAATGACTATGTTAGTATTCTCATAACTCACACTCTAAGGGAAGGCAATAAGGCTGCAGACCTCTTAGCTAATGAAGGGGTCAATTTAGAGGTGGAGGTTAATTATATTGGAGAGACCCATTGTAATAGGGATGTTAGAGAGCAATTATTATTTGATCGCATCAATGGGTCAATTTAAAATCATGATTATCATTTGGGGTTCAGATATCAAAGACAGAGCTTGGGGGTGAATGAACTATTAGTTAATGATTGCTTTTAGGCATCGGTTTTATGATCATATGTGTGATGGGGATTATAATAATAAGTCTTTGTTTTGTGCGGCCATTATCATTATCCTTAAAACCACGAAGGAGTCCCTGTTATGTTATTCCAGAATTTTGCACAGGAACTTGTGGTTAAATCTGCAGATTGTGAGATATACCTTTGGGTACTTTGACTTGCTGTTCAAAATGGGAGGTAACTTAAAGAGGCATGAGCCCTCTGGTTGCAAAAATTGGAAGAGTGAGTGGAAAGTGTGGAGGAGGCTTCATAGATATGGTTTCACCGACTATATGGAAAAGCTGCATGGTAGTAGAAATTCGGTGTCTCATGGCTTTGCTAGGGGCTGGAACACCAATAGAGTCACCTTGTTTGGGAAAACCTGGACTATTGATGAGGATCTAGTAGCGGAGGTCACGGGTCTTCAGAAGGAGGGCACTAAATTCTATAAAGATTGAAAGTATGTTGCTGAAGTGATTAAAAACTTCCCGAAGTCTGAGGATGAGAAGGCTCACCTTGCAAAGAAAGACAACATCTCCTACTACCTACCCCAACAGGTAAAGTCTTTTTGGTAGAAAGTGTTAAGGGTTTTGATGGAGTTCCTTACTGTTGATAGTAGATTTACTAAAATCTATAACTATCATTTTGCAAATCTTAATCATTTCCGCCATGGGGTTAAGATTTCCCTGCCCTATTACTTAGCTTCTTCTCTAAATGAGAGTTTGGCTAACCACACCAAAAAGCCCAATTCTTACCCCATAGCTCATCAGGGGCTTATTTTGCTCATTTATGAATACTTGAAGGAAAAAGCTAGGGCTAGCAAGGATGATTACTTGGTAATTAATGCACATGTTTCTGAGAGCTGTAAGGATTCTGAGTCTGATGATGACCAGTCTAATCCCTTTACCCATAAAAAACAAAGAGCTTATATTGATAATGTGGAAATGGAGGTACATTATGATTTGGAGGAGGAAAAGGGGAAGGATATGGAGACAAAAATGGAAAGTGAGAAGGAAGAGAACGTTGGAGAAGAAGAGGAAGGGAAATTTGAAAACCCTTATTCTAACCCTATGGGCTCGGATAGCAGGAATGTCACCCCGAACTCTATGGAGGAAAACAATCCTAAGTCCATGGGCACTGAGCATGGTAGTGAATTGGTGAATACCATTTTGAATACTGCCCGAAACTGCACACTGGAGTCCTTCAATCTCTAGAAGTGGGTTATTGACAACATTACTAGCATTCAGAGTAAACAGAGGGACCTGGAAAATAAGATACACAATCTGATTAAGGAAACAAATTCAGGGAAAAAGAGTGAGGAGATGGAAACCAGTGAAGCTGAGGAGGAAATTGAGATGCAGGACTAGTTGGAAAAAGACCCGATAAAAGGGGATTTGAAACATGTGGAGGATGTTATCAGAATTGTAAAAGAAAAGGTTGAGGCGGATAAAGATAACATCATCACTCGAGTTGCTCAAACTGAGAAGGCTTTGAAAATCTTCATGAACCATAGTCTTGAGGTCTTAAGAGTTTCATCACATAATATGAATGCCTTGGTGGATCACTTAGAGAGGAAAAATTAGGATAAGAACTTGCTAATCATTGAAGATGTACCGACCTCCAGCTTCACCCATCAAATCTTCAGGCAAAGGACCAGGCATACCACCACTGATATGGAGACCAAAATGAAAGACATCCAGCTGAAACATGAGAGCAATGATTTGAGAGAAGCTGCTAAGGCTATGATGCTTTTGGTTCAAAACACTGAGGAGTCTATAAAAGTTTTCATTTGAAATGTAATGCTGGGTTTTGGATGCCAATTTCTTGTTAGCTCCTTGCTATCCTTTTGTCCTAGTTGTTGGTTTTTGTGTTGGTCTTTTGGAGCTGTTTTGTCTTGGTCCTATCTTCTCTTATTTCTTTCTTTCTCATCTTTCATATTGTAAGCAGGTTTCGGGTCCCTTAAAACCTGATTTTCCTTAATCAAAAACATATATATACAGACATGACACACACACACCGATGAAAGAGAATCGTGATGTTCCCTGTCTCACCGGAGTGAGTGAAGGAAAATCATCCCCTCGCTTCCCAATACACTTGCAAACATGCAACATATAAATAACGCATCACACATATAAGGTAAGAGTGCCAGTCCATGATAATGATCCATAAAGTAACATTAATCATAAGCACTGAGATACTACATAAAATCATACACCACAGATCTAGATAAAGCAAGAAATAACATCGCATAAAATCTGAATCAATATACAATAATGTTCCACTGAATAGTCAATTAAAAACATACAAAAAGGGTCTGATCGAGGAGGGGTACTACAATCATCATCATCATTTGACAAATCTGATTGGAAAGCACTTTATGCAAAAGAACTTGAAGATATGAGAAGAGAAAACGAAGAACTTGAAGCACTATTTGCAAGGAAGAAGCCTAAGGTCCTGCATGAAGTAAGGATGAAGTTAAAGCACCTTTCAAATGTTTTAATTACAATAAATTTGGTCATATAGCATCTAGGTGTCTTGATAGACATGCAAGACTAAGGGAGGAAGCAAAAAGAACATATAAACCTAACCCTGAATATCAGAGATACAGATTCAAGAAAAACAGAGATAAGTCATGTTACTATGCAAATGAAGGTGTTACAGATGACTCTATGAAGATCCAACAGATAATGGATGGGCATTTGTTGCAATAAAAGAAGATCAACCGACACCTTTTGTCAAACTGGTAGAGCAGACACTGGCAACAAAAATTGAAGAAAAGGACGAATTGATCATTGATAGTGGATGCTCGCATCATATGACTGGTGATAAAAGCAAATTCTTATCATTTCAAGAAATTCATGGAGGTCTAGTAAGATTTGGAGATGACAAAGATTGTTTAATCAAAGGAAGAGGCACTATATCTGTATACACATAAAAATTGGCTATGAACAATTAAATAAATATTTTATATTTATTTAATAATTATTCTTCTATTAAATAGTTAATTTGAAAAGATTAATTTATTTAATTCATTTTCATGTCTTTCTATTAATTAATTCATTTATCCTATTCCTCAAGTTAATTAAATATTAAATATTTAATTATCTTCTCCAAACAATTAAATATCCAATATTTAATAGTTATTCTCCTATCCTATAGTCTCAAAT
The DNA here is from genome assembly GCF_030272615.1 of Cryptomeria japonica. NCBI lineage: Eukaryota > Viridiplantae > Streptophyta > Pinopsida > Cupressales > Cupressaceae > Cryptomeria > Cryptomeria japonica. The sequence continues at coordinate 540,036,744 of NC_081408.1, forward strand.
ATTAAATGATTTCCTAAATTATTTAAATCCCTTTTCCAACTCACCCTCCATCTCCACTTCATCTTCCCTTTGCCAACTCATCAAACATGTGGCTAAGAAAATTAGTATTTCTTAAATAATAATTATCATTTATCTCCAACTTCCAAAAATAATGAAAATTGTGTACGTACACATATTTCATAACCATTTCCTATTTTTCCTCCAACACCCCCTACATCTTAGGAAGGAATTGAGTCCACTTGTCCTATCATGCATAAATCTTCTCCAACCATCCCTAGATTCTCTTAGTCAACAACCCAGTCAAGGTGAGATGAGTGACACTTGTCTTCTCCTTCCCCTTTTCTCTCAACCTTCACCTTTTCTCACAACCATTCAAATCTGTAGATCTGATCATGACCGTTGATCTAAGCCACATCATCTCATCCTCTCAAAGTCTATAAAATCAAGCTCTTCAGTTGAGAGAGAGTTAGACTTCAAGAGACTTCAAGTGCATTTTTTAAGCTAATCTTATGCATCTGTGAGTTTTAATCTTGAAGCAAATAGCAATTATCATATAGCATTTTAGCATAATTATGTAGTATTTTCATATCATAGTATCAGTTAACTACAAGTTATCAGTCCATTCTTCCTATGCCATCTTGGAAGTCATCAGTGCATTATCTGAGAGCACACCATCTGCAACCAAGAACAGTGGAGTTAGGATACAATGAGACAAATCATGAAGGTAAAATAATGTTTTATTTTAGTATGTATTTCATGTAGTTTCATTGGTTGAATTTGGATTTTCTGTAAGCATTTCCATTTGTATTTTGTGAAACTAACTTATTGCAGGTAACATTCCGAGGATGAAATTCAAGCTCACACATTTTGGCGCCCATCGTGGGGCTCATAAACCTCGCATATACTTTTAAAAATCTTGCAAATAGTTAAATTAACACATTTGTAATGCAGATTCACGCATGTGTGAATTTTGACAGTGCTTTTGTTCTGCAGGCTAGCGCATTTGTAGCATAGGTTAGCACATGAGAATTCTAGGTTAGCTCTTTTGTCTTAGAATCTGTGCATTTGCATTATAGGTTCATGCATTTGTGCCTTTGGTTAGCGCATATGTCAAAGAAATCATGCATTTGTATCCATAGAGTGACGCTTTTGTAGTCTAGGTTAGCGCTTATGATCTGCAGGTTAGCACTTTTGAGTGAAAAGATAGTGCATATGTTAGATTAGTGCTTCTGTTTATAAAACTGACAAAATTTTCTTCCAGGTCCAAATGTCCAAGAAATTAGATTTTTCAGATTACTGACGTGCATGTGTAGGATGACATTTAAGGCGAATTTTATGTATTTCATCATCTAATTAATTAAAAGTCTTCATTTGGGAAGTAATATATCTTATCTTGTTCATCTAGTTTAACTAAGAGGATGAATTGACAACATGCAACTTGCATTTTTAGTATTTTCTTTAAAATAGTTGCACATAGACTTTTAAAAAGGCTAAATGAACACCATGCTTGTTGGAGCAACATCTCCAAATAGGACTTAACCAACAATTGCTTTGAAAAGGTTAAAAAGAAAACTTGTATTCCATGTCTCGAAAGTGGTAGGTATATGCTCTCCCCTTAATTGGGTGACCAAAAAGCCAAACCCACTCTTTTATGCTTTCTTTACTTTCCAGCAATTAAATCCTTTAGAGGGCCTGCCTTCCTGAGATGCCTTGAAGGGGCAGTGAGAGGAGAACGACCTAAAGTGGAAACGAGCTAATACCAAGTCCTTCCAATCCACTATAAATAAATCGTGTTTGTGACGAAAGTCTCAAACAACATGTGCTAATAAGTTCATACCAACACTATGTTTCCCCATAAACCCTATGGAGCGTAACCTCTATAGGATGGGAACCTTCTGTATTTACAGAGCCGAAAGTGTCGCATGTATGGCCACATGACCAGAAGCCTTTACTAAAAAACCACTTGTACTAGTTGCCAAAATCCTTCTAGTTGTTTGCGTAGGAGGTCGAACCTCTGAAGCGGTTCACATACATATAAAGTTTGCCATGGGGACTTTTCATGGAAACTGGTGCTTGGCTGCCCCGAAGAAGTGAGTGCCGAGGGTGGAGCCAATGGGGTCAAGCATCTAAATATCCGCTTTGAATAGCGTAGCCTCGAGGGAAACCCCACGTGAGATTCAACAATTATTGTCTCAGCCTGCCATAGGGATTGTACTTGCTTGTGCATTTTATTTATTAGACACGGTGTCTTCTATGTCTGTAACATGTTCCAAATGGTCAAAAATTGAAGAAAATTATCATCTACAAGAGAGAAAAAATCCAACAAATTACTGAAAAAGTTTGATTGAAAAGGGGAATACAAAAGCTTTCCAACACTTGAAACACCAGATCAAAATCAAAGAGTCAAAACATCAATTTCAAAATAATTCTTGAAATAGGTTCGTCTCTAAACCATCACATATTTTCAAACTAGCTCAAACAAATAGGTTACTAATCCAACAGGTTATACTCAAAAGGTTCTATAAACATCAACATTTAACAAGCTATCGATTCAACCATCTTAAGTGCAAAAAATCAACATCTTTGTCAAGTTTCTCATCAGGATAATCAAATCCTCTATCACAAAGCTTGATCAAATCTATACTAGGTTCCTAATCTTGGATATATCTTTCCTATTTTGAACCTAGGTTATATCAAAACCAAAATTGCAGCAACTTTGGAATAAAAAAAACTTGTAAATTGTCAAATGCTTATATGACTCTTAAGTATCACCTTAAGAAAAGAAAACCCAGTTACAAAGCTACTCAGAAAAGGATAAGATTCTTGTATATCAATCGCAAGATCTTATTAAAACATAGGACATTCCTACACCATTTTCGTCACTACCTACATGGCTGTGGTACATAATTTGATGGTGAAACTCTACAAAGACATTCTTTTCAACAAAGAGATGCTTTATCCCAACCAACAGACAATAGTGGTAAGATTAACAAAGCATATCTTCCTAAACCAATAATCACCTATTGACTTTGACCTTTGGAAATTTCAACAACTTTGAAATAATCACATGCCAGTTTGGAGTAGAGCCCAACACGAGCAACTTAGAAAACAACAACAAATGGAGGAAGAGGATACTCCTATATCCCACACTTTTGGATTTACCACTGTTGATGAAGAAGCAATTAATAGCACCATTAGAGACCTTGAGAAATATTTCAAATTTGATAGGCTAATGGAAAAATTGTTGGCAAAACAAAAACAAAAATATCTCTTAATGTTGGCAAAATCTGGAGCTAAACTACCACAAGACTTTAACATGGAAAGCTTGAAACAAGATACGGAGACAAGTAACACCCAAAACACAGATGAGCCAAATAACGAAGATGTGAACAAAGAAAGCAATGAAGAAATAAGGAAAGAGAAGGATGACAAAAGAAAAGAGCATAATGATAAGAGAGCTCACGGAGAAACAAGGAGAAACTATGTGGATAATCCATTATCAAACCTTACTCAACAAATACAAACTCTACAACAATAGATACAAGACATGCAAAATGGGACAAGCTCCAAGAAATATTCATTATAAGATATATGCCCATATCCTTTTGATAAAAATCTGAATATGATACCATTTCCGCAACATTGCGAGATTCCTAAATATGACAAATACGATGGAAAATCTGATCCTCAAGATCACATTAGGGAGTTTTGTACTATGAGCATGGAATTTGCTCATGATGAAACTTACCTTATGCGTCTTTTTCCTAGGAGTTTAAATGGACAATCAATGGAGTGGTTTTCAAGATTACCATCCAGAATCAAATCCTTTGAAGAACTTGTGAATAGGTTTATTTCACAATACTCCTATAATATAAGGAATGAAATAACAATGTTGGATCTTTGCAATGTTAAACAAAAGAATGGTGAATCCTTTATGATTTTCTTGCAGTGATGGAAACACATGTTTAATAGGTATCCCAGAGATGTACCTGATCAAGAAAAAATGGACATATTCATTGATAATCTTATCAGTGAAATGAGTTATCGACTAAGGATGCAATGTCCTCCCTCGTTTGCCAAAATGATCGAGAATGGTCTGAAAATAGAGAACGCAATGGTAAACAAAGGAGAACTAAAATTATATAATAATACATACAACAACAACAATAACAACAACAAAAATAATGAAAAACCCAAGTTCTAGTCAAAGAATAGGAATGTCAGCAATGAAGGGAATGACGATAATAGTACTACAAAACAACAACAACCAATTTTCAATCTATCAAGTCAAATCCCAAGCAATAACAATCCAGAAAACAATAAATCTAAGTCCCTTTTCTCCAATCCGCAGAGGAAATTCACAAACATTGGAGAATCTTTGGAATCGGCTCTAAAAACTTTGCTTGCTAACAAATTGATTGTTTTACCAGAAGCAAGAAGTTGTGAACCACCAGTCAAGCCCAATTGGTGGAATGACATTCATTTTTGCAATTACCATCGGAATAAAGGACACCTAACAAATGATTGTCAGAGATTGAAACACCTTATCCAAGATCTAATCGATAATGGAACCATTACAGTGGATAGCCATAAGAAAAATGAATCACACTTGGCTTTCAAAACTCCAGTTCTGAATTATGACAAAGGTGAATCCTCTCAATTAAAAGATGACAAAGGAAAAGACAAAGTGAATTATACTTATACATATGATGATGTAGTAAATGTGATCATTGTTAACAAAAATCCATCTTCAGAACCAATCAATGTTATCACGAGAAGCAAAGCAAAGGTTACCTTTCCAGGTATAGCAAAAGACCCAACACCCAATCCACAATATTAGAATTTAGTAGAGCAATTACAACAAATGCCTGCTCAAATATCAGTTTTGGAACTTCTCAAGGTTTCACCTATGCATAAAGAAATTTTGGAGAAAGCTTTAGTGGAAACAACAGTTTCAAAAGATTTGGATGTAGATCAGTTCCAAAACATGGTAGGACACCTTATAACTCCTCACTGCTTGTCATTTTCTGAAAATGATGACGCATCCTTACAACATCCTCACAATGCTCCCTTACATGTTGAAGTCTCCATAAATAAAACTCGTGTCAAACGTGTGCTCCTAGATGGAGGAGATGGCTTAAACATTTGTGCATTAAGTTTGATAAAAGCTTTGGGATATTCAAAGAATGCAGTAGACCCGAAAAAGAAAATAACCATCAAGGCTTATGATGAAGCAGAACGTTCTTCTAAAGGAACTATTGTGCTACCAATAAGGATAGGACCTATGGAAAAGGATACATTGTGTCAAGTTTTAGATTTGAACCTCTCCTACAAAATTCTTCTAAGAAGACCATGGATTCACAAGATGCAAGCAGTTCCTTCTACATATCATCAATGTGTAAAATTTCCTCATGAAGGAAAAGAAATCACTATAATTCAAGTAAAGTTAACTGGAATTTGCAATTATAGTGATTTCTTTTCCCATTCCTTCATCATTTAACTTGAGCTTTGCAATTATAGCTTTGCTAATATTAATTTTGTTAAGACTAATTCAGAAATGCTTGAAAAAGACAATTCTCAAAAACATTTAATCTATGACAATACCTATTCTACGCCAAGTTATGATCAATATGTCATGAACATTGAAACACCTAATGATGACGGTGATTATGATTACCCCTTCTACATCCTGAACTATTTGATTGGGATAATTTAAACAACCTGAACTAAATGTCTTTTCCAATGATCATGATTTAGCCGTGTACCTTAACATTGTTGAACCCATCCATCCTAAGATATCTTCTATTGCAGAATCAAGTGATGTTTCTCGTAGTCAGGAGAATGCCAAACTTTTCAGTCACAAAAATGAAATAAAACAAGGAAAGAGACCTATTGTTGAAAACCATTTCATGGCAACATTAGATCAATCAAAAGAGAAAACAAAAGACGTATCTGATGGTGAAAACCTCCTTGAGACGCCAGAAGATGGAAAGTTTGACATTTTTCCTACATATTTTCAAGAGAGATCTGCTATCTTGATAGAACCAACAGAAGCAGTAAACATTGATACATCAAAAGATCCTAAAGTACTTCATTTTGCTGCCTCATTATCAGAAAGAGAGAGGAAAGAATACATGGATTTCTTTAAGCAAAGACAAATAAATTTTGCTTGGTCTTATGCAGATATGCTAGGAATTAACCCAGATCTTATCATGCACCATCTTAATGTGGATTTAAAAGCAAAACCTGTTAAGCAGAAACTAAGAAAGATGCATCCGCATATTGCTCTCCTTGTAAAAACCAAACTAAAGAAGCTATTAGAAGTGGGCTTCGTAAGACCAGTTGCTTATCCAGAATGGGTCTCAAGTATTGTACCAGTATCAAAGCCAAACAAGAGCATGAGACTCTACACAGATTTCAGAGATCTGAATAAGGCATCTCCAAAAGTTGATTTCCCACTACCAAATATTGATATCACAGTAGACTTATCAATAGGACACAAGATGTTTTCATTAATGGATGGCTTCTTAGGATATAATCAAATAAGAATCATACTTGAAGATCAAGAGAAAACAACTTTCACCTGTGCATGGGGAACATATGGCTGGAATGTTATGCCATTTGAGCTTAAGAATGCAGGAGCGACTTATCAAAGGGCTATGATGACAATTTTCCACAATATGAAGCATACATTCATGGAAGATTATGTCAATGACATACTTGCAAAATATCACACAAGAAAAGAACATTTGAACATTTTAAGCAAAATTTTTGATAGGCTGGAAAGATATCAATTGAGATTAAATCCAAAGAAATGTGCATTTGGGGTAACCTCTGGAAAGCTCCTTGGGTACATTATATCATCTCGTGGCATTAAAGTAGATCCTGGAAAAGTTAAAGCTATCATGGAGATGGAGTCACCTAAGAACATAAGTCAATTACGATCTTTACAAGGAAGGTTGCAATCAATCAGGAGATTTGTTTCTTAGTTGGCTGATAGATGCCTTCCATTTACCCATCTTCTACATAAAAATATTCCATTCAAATGGGATCTAAAATGTGAAGAAGCTTTCTTGCAAATAAAAGAATATGTTATGAGTCCTTTAGTACTGATATCTCCAACCAAAGGGAAACCATTGTTACTCTATGTCTCAACAACAAGTGTATCATTAGGCGCTCTCCTAGCTCAACATGATGATGAAGGAAAAGAAAGAGCAGTTTATTATATCAGCAGAACACTTGTTGGCTATGAGTTAAATTATTCCTCAATTGAAAAGATATGTCTAGCAGTTGTATTTGCAACTCAGAAGCTGCAACATTATATGTTGATTCATTCCGTAAAACTAATAGAAAAGATAGATCCTCTCAAATATTTGTTGAGCAAGTCAACATTGATAGGGAGACTAGCGAAATGGGTTATGATACTAAGTGAATTTGACATAGAATATGTTGACTGGAAAGCTATCAAGGGACAAGTCATCGCTGATCAATTGGCCGATGCACCTCTACAAAATAACATGCCTTTGCACATCAAATTTCCTGATGCAGATATCTTGATAGTAAGTACAAACCTTTGGGAAATGTACTTTGATGGTTCTTATACTCAATATGGATTAGGTGCAGGAATCTTTTTCATCACACCTCAAGGACACACAATTCTAAAATCGTATAGACTGCGATTTCCATGCACCAATAATACTACAGAGTATGAAGCATTGGCTATTGGGCTTAAAATGGCCATTGAATGGAATGTCAAAGAACTACATGTCTATGGTGATTCACAACCTGTGATTAATCAAATAAATGATGAATATCAAACAAAGGATGATAAGCTTATGCCATACAAACAGCTGATAGAGGAATTTAAGGACACTTTAAAGAAATCACATTCACCCAGATTCCTAGAAATGAGAATAAAGCAGCTGATGGAATGGCTACAATAGTATCTCTCCTGCAAAATAAAGAGAATCAACAACGTTATGAATTTCTCATGGAAGATATCTTAACCCCTACCATCCAATCCCAACATACCTATCAAATTTGCCATATATCAGGAGCCAGTCAATCCTTATACAGTCAAACCTACCAATATTTGAAAGATCATATCCTTCCTCTTGAATTATCTCGTAATCAATGAAGAAACTTTATCCGTTAGCCCTCTCGTTATACCATTATTGCTGATATCCTATATAGGCGTGGTCTAGATGGTACATTGTTGAGATGTCTTGAAAAGGATGAATCTGAGAGAGTTCTTAATGACATTCATGCGGGTATTTGTGATACCCACTCAAGTGGTTTAAAATTGGCTAATAAACTTATTCGTATGGGTTACTTTTGGCCTACTATAGAAAGAGATTCATTCACCTATGCTAGAAAATGTAAACAATGTCAGATCCATGGAAATCTAATTCATGCACCAGTATAAGAGTTATATCTTATGACAGGATCATGGTTATTTTCACAGTGGGGCCTTGATTTGGTGGGAAAGGTTAATCCCTCATGTTCTAATGGACATAAGTTCATTCTGATAGCTATTGAATATTTTACTAAATGGATTGAAGCAATGCCCTTAACAACGGTGACAGGAAAACAAATATCATCATTCATCTTGAATTACATAATATGTCGCTATGGAGTTCCTATGACCATTATCACTGATAATGGGAGACCATTCAAAAATCAAGATGTGAAAGAGCTATGTGAACAGTTCCATATCCAACATAGGTTCTCTACTCCATATTATCCATAGGGTAATGGTCAAGCTGAGGTATCAAACAAAACTATCTTGAAAATCTTGAAGAAAATAGTTAATGAAGCTGGAAAAGAGTGGCACATTCAGCTAAATCTTTCTCTTTGGGCATACCGAACTAGCGTCCGCACTCCAACAGGGGCAACTCCATATTGTCTATTCTATGGATTAGAAGCTATATTACCTATAGAAGTAGAGATACCTTCTCTATGTGTATCTTTTCACATTCTTACACCAGAAGAAGAACAATGAGTCTCTCAACTCTAGGAACTAGAATTGATTCAGGAAGGTCACCAAAATGCAAAAGAACATTTGAAAGTATATCAACAAAGAATGGCAAGAAGCTATAACCACAGAGTCAAGCTGTGTATTTTCCAAATTGGAGATATAGTTATAAGGGAGAATCCAAGAAATTAGTAGGACCGGGAAAAGAAGGGAAAATTTGAACCGAATTGGCTAGGACCTTTTGTCATAGTAGCAACACATGGATCAAGAGCATACAAGTTATCTACCCCTGAAGGTGATTGGTTTGATGAACCTATCAATTCTATCCATCTCAATAAATTCTATGCTTGAGATATACAGTCTTGAGAAAATCAACAAAAAGCATATAGGAACCTGAAAAAAATCAACAAAAAGCTTATAAAATAAAAAACAAATGAAAAAATGCAATGAATTTAGATGGTGAAAACCTGGTAAACAGGTGCTATCTAAAAAGTAAGTTCCTCCATCTATGAGATTGCTTTGCGCACCTATCCACTCCATCCTATCGCATCTATCGCTTCCATCTATCCTAGCTTATCCATTCCATCTTTCATCTTTCGCATCCATTGCTCTGAATCATTTAGCAAGAAATATGCAGCTTACCAACAATTATAAATATTTGACATACTTGTTGTAGTCACTGTCTTAAATCTTATTAAAATCAATCAATCTACATTTGTATCCCGCCATGGTTTGGATTTTGATCAATTCATACATTCATAATAAATTTTTGTTTCCGCTGGGGGCAAAATCCTAATAATTCTTTTGCTAAGGTGATCTCTTGAATCTTTGAAAAATCCAAAACATTCGAAAAACTTTGAAAAATCCAAAAACACCTAGGATTTTGAAATAGATAACAAGCAACAAAGCAACAAAAATCAATGCATTTTATCAACAACTGAATCATGAAACTCAGAAACTGAAGAATCAACTAACATGTAACAAAGGATTATCAAAGATCATTCATCAAGATGATTATATCAGTTAATGACCATAAGAACATGTGAAAGACATACAGAATTCAGTGTTTATATCTTGATTTCATTGCTAATCATGTACTCTATACAACTCAAGGATGTCCATTACTAGAGAAGCTATGATGGGGCATGATTATTTTCTTTGACTGTTGTTTGTGGTTTATCTCTTACTACAGTATGAACTTGTCTCAGGATATGATCAACAAAAGATCAAGGAGGACGTTCCAAGTCATGCATGAAAGGGGATAATCCTTGTCTGTTCTGCAAACAATACTCAGGTCAACTTGAATCATTATGTCAAGTTGCTTGTATTTTCTTACAACATTTTAAAGCTCAATGATGAAATCAAGCACTGTTACAAGATAACATATGAAGAATGGCAGTACAATTTTTAGTTAGCTTATTATTCAGTTGCATTATAAGCATATCATTTCATTCACAAATCAACTGTCATAAATAAAGATTGAGTTCACTTGGACAAACAAAAACAATTTGCATTTAATAACTATAGGTGCATTCATTTCTTAGAATCATTTTAATCATCATTCATTTCATTTAGTTGCATTTTATCATTGCATTAATTTGCATTCAATTAAGTGCATTTCAATCATCATGTAGTGTATCATCATTATTATTTGCATTATCATTCCATTAACGATCATTTAGTTGCATCTTTGCACTTAGATTCATAAACATTACATATAAAATACAAAAATATTTCATATAGATCATTTACATCATCATCGAAAATAAATCAATCATTCATTTGCATTCCATATAGATCATTGCATTTACATATCATTTAAAATAGTAATCATTTTCATTTGCATCCAAGATCATCAAAAATCGAAAATCAACAAAACCATTTATCATTGCATCATCATAATGAAAAGAAAAGATCATATTATCATCCATATAATCATTGCATCCATCTAATCAAAGCATATAGATCATCATCAAAATGAAAAACATACATAATAAAAAGATCATCATCATATAGAATCCATGTCTACATATAGATTATCATAAAACAATAAAAGTGCAAGTATACAATGATATCAAATAAACAATACAAATGCCTCATCAAATACAAATCAAGTCACGGTTGTCCTGTACCACTACCACCTGACTCTGTCCATCTCTATGGCTGTGTGCAAGAAGATCCTCCAGATTTCTATCTCCCATGATCACCACTCCTCTGAGGAGGTCCCATGACCCCACCACTGCTAGTATCCATCAACACGGTGGTATGATAACTACCTGCTCTCTGGCTCTCTATAAATACCTCCTCATATCGTCATCACCAGTGGGAAGTCTCCTTCCCGGCCCAAACTAATGCTCTAATAGTATTAGCCGAGAGAGTACCTGATCCAACCTGCTGAATGTGATCAAGAAGGCCTTGAGTATCTTGTTGTCTCCTAACAGCTCTATCCCACTCAGTCATAAGAGTCTGCACCTATGCTCGAAGCTGATCAATCTATGCTCTTAGACTGTCAATAGTATCCTGCCCTGGCACATCATGCTTTGGTGCAACCTCCTCTGGCATATCATGCACTGGTGCAACCTGCTCTGGTAAATCCTGCTGTGGTGCATGAACTCCAATCCCCTCACCACCAACCTATCCAACTGCTGGAATCTCGATCCGAGTAACTCTCCGAACCACTCGTCTAATTAGAGGAACATGATCCTCATCATCTCCACCATGCGCTGCAATAACCCTAGCAGCTGGCTAAATCTATCCAAAATCAATACCTCTCCTGCAACCCCCATCCAGTCCTGTCACCCTACCTCTTGTCAATGGCAACCCTCTCAGTGAACTCATGCTTGTCCTGCCATGCTCCCTCCCAATCCATCCAACATCTCTCCCACCCATAGGACGTACTCTATCAATCCTGCTAACCGGTCCAAACGGTCCTCCACGGACTCTCAGTCGCCCTCCCCTCCGTCCAGGTCTCCTACCACCACCACCTCCATCCCCACCATCATCTCCACCTCCCCTAACTTCATGAGCAGCTCTAAGCTCTCATCTCTGTCTGCGTCTCCTAGAAACTGGATCATTTGAGTCATCATCATCATCTCCTGAGCTAGGAGGAGGATCTGTTGGATCAGTAATATGAGGAAATGGATGAGCTAATATGTACTGAGCATAATCTGCAGTAACCCTAGGATCAAGAATATGTAATCTCATATCATAAGCCACTCTCGGAGTAGCAACAAAATCTGCACAAGCAATCTCAAATGACAAGGAAGGTCCCTTATCTCGCCTATCTCTGTACCACTGAGCATATATCGTCACACCAGTAGGCATAGGCTGGATAATACCAAACTATCTCAAAATCTGACCAATCAACTATCACTCAACAATATAAAGAGTCCGACCAATGAGATATCTGCTCTGCATGATAAATGGTAATGTTTGTGCATCATCCATCTATGGCTCACAATCAAGATATGGCCTCCAAGTGATGCTATCCAATGAATCAAGCACCCAACGCCAATACTCCATCTTACCCAGCTTATGTCGAGTAAGGATACCTGCATAGAAATACACATGGCTGCCTCTCTCCATGAACTCTGTGATGGATAGGGCGCGTAATAGCAATGTGCTCCCAGCACTAGATCTGCAATAAAGTGCATCTAGTAGACAAACTCGCACTCTCATCATACACTACCTGGTGAAGATCATGATATAAATGTGCCAGCATGCAAACACCCCAAGCATATCGAGTACAATGTTGCATCATACTCAAGAGAATCTCACTCAATCCAACAGAAAAACCTCGTGATCTCCTATCAAGACATATAAATCCTCCAATTAGACCAACAAGAATAACAGGAAGAGCCTCGTAATACATCACCATATCTACCCATTGGATCTCTCCTCTACCAATGCTATCATCAGCAAACATGACTCTACAAGCCTTTGTCCCAACCCGATCCTGATAATCATACTGCACAAGCTCTCCAGTCACTGGGATGTGCAAAATCTTGTAGACATCCTTAAGAGTCACACTAATCTCACCCGTCGGTAGGTGAAAAGTGTTATGCTCGCTGTGCCATCTCTCGGCCAACACCATCAATAATCCTCTATTATGCGTAATCTCAAACTAATCAAAGCTATCTATCAATAAATCAATCAAATCAAGCTAATCAAATCTATCTATCTATCAATCAATCAAGCTAATCAAAGCTACTCTATCAATCAATCAAATCAAGCTAATCAAAGTTATCTATTGATCAATGAATCAAGCTAATCAAAGCTATCTATCAATCAATCAATCAAGCTAATCAAATTTACTTTATCAATCAAGCTAATCAAAGCAATTCTAATAATCCAACAATCACAAATATCTATCGATCTATCAATCATGCAATCACTCAATCAAGACCCTATTTCATCATCAATGCATATTAAACACATTAAATCTAATTGTCAAAGTGATTTTTAACCTTTGCACTTATCAAAAATATCAAATTTAAGCAAAAGCGTTGTCCTATTGAGCATTTGCGCTAAACTACAGTAAATGCGCTAAATCTAAAGGCATTTGCACTAACCTAGTGCATATGCGCTATCTTTTTGAGTAAATGCGCTAAATGAAAATGCATATGCGCTAACCCATGCAAAAGCACCTTTTTTAGCAAAAGTGCTAACAAACGATGCATTTGCGCTATCCTATGCATAAGCACTAACATTTTTAACATATGCGCTAACAAAAAGAGCATATGCACTAATCTATGCATTTGCGCTAATCCTAATTGCATATGCGCTAAAACAAATTGCATTTGCGCTAACCTAATGCCGAAAAAATTCAAAAACACGCCTAAAACATAAAAATTTGAATGAAAAATTGCATACAAGACTCGGGATAAGATACCTACTGGATATCCATACTTGATAGGTCATTGATAACGCTGAACACGCTCAAATCGATGGTTCTCCACAGGAATCACCATATCGACACCTTAGCAAGAATATTTTCTCCACAAGCTGACAAGGATAACAATGAAATTAAAATTAGCCTTGGTTAATTTTATATTTACTATTTGAAGAGTAATTAAATGGGGCAATTTAATTTGATTTTTCCAAATGAATTTAATTGACTAGTTTTTATCAATTATCATGAGATCAATCGTTCAAACCAAAATTTTCAACAATTTCACGATCAATCTCCTGAGGGGGCACACAATCAGGATTTTTATTTCTATCAGGCGCATTATCAAGACTTGATTTAATCTTTGAAACAATGTTGTTTTGACATCATTTCAAAGAGGGGCAAAATGTATACACATAAAAATTGGCTATGAACAATTAAATAAATATTTTATATTTATTGAATAATTATTCTTCTATTAAATAGTTAATTTGAAAAGATTAATTTATTTAATTCATTTTCATGTCTTTCTATTAATTAATTCATTTATCCTATTCCTCAAGTTAATTAAATATCTAATATTTAATTATCTTCTCCAAATAATTAAATATCCAATATTTAATAGTTATTCACCTATCCTATAGTCTCAAATATTAAATGATTTCCTAAATTATTTAAATCCCTTTTCAAACTCACCCTCCATCTCCACTTCATCTTCTCTTTGCCAACTCATCAAACATGTGGCTAAGGAAATTAATATTTCTTAAATATTAATTTATCATTTATCTCCAACTTCCAAAATTAATGAAAATTGTGTACGTACACATATTTCATAACCATTTCCTATATTTTATCCTACACCCCCTACATCTTAGGAAGGACTTGAGTCCACTTGTCCTATCATGCATAAATATTCTCCAACCACCCCTAGATTCTCTTAGTCAGCAACCCAGTCAAGGTGAGATGAGTGACACTTGTCTTCTCCTTCCCCCTTTCTCTCAACCTTCACCTTTGCTCACAGCCATTCAAATCTGCAAATCTGATCATGACCGTTGATCTAAGCCACATTAGCTCATCATCTCAAAGTCTATAAAATCAAGAGCTTCAGTTGAGAGAGAGTTAGACTTCAAGAGACTTCAAGTGCATTTTGCAAGCTAATCTTATGCATCTATGAGTTTTAATCTTGAAGCAAATAGCAATTATCATATAGCATTTTAGCATAATCATGTAGTATTTGCATATCATAGTATCAGTTAACTACAAGTTATCAGTCCATTCTTCATATGCCATCTTGGAAGCCATCAGTGCATTGTTTGAGAGCACATCATCTGCAACCAGGAGTAGTGGAGTTAGGACACAATGAGACATAAAACATGAAAGTAAAATAATGTTTTATTTTAGTATGTATTTCATTTAGTTTCATTGGTTGAATTTGGATTTCCTATATGCATTTCCATTTGTATTTTGTGAAACTAACTTATTGCAGGTAACATTCTGAGGATGAAATTGAAGCTCACACAATATCTTTGGATGGTAAGCACAATACAAACAATGTTTATTATGTTGAAGGTTTAAAGCATAATCTTTTGAGTGTTGGTCAGTTAGTGGAAAAATGATTTGAGTTACAATTCAAGAATGGAAAATGGAAAATGCAAAATCATAAACAAAAGTGGATTAGAGATTGCAACCGGTAATTGGACTAAAGGTAATATCTTTCATTTGAATACCAGTGATAAGACATGCTTGATTGCACACATTGATGAAAGTTGGTTATGGCATAAAAGACTCTGTTATATGAATTTTGATTGCATTGTAAAGATCAATTCAACTAAGGCAGTAAGGGATTTACCTAAGATTGTGAAACCTCATAATCCAATATGTAAGGAATGTCAAATGGGAAAGCAAGTTATAACAACATTTAAGATCATTTTTGAGAAATCCAATAATATTCTTGATTTAATTCATACTGATTTATGTGGTCTAGCAAGAACAAGAAGTCTTTAGGGTGATAGATACTTTATGCTAATAATTGATGATTATTCTAGAATGTGTTGGGTTACTTTTCTCAGGGAGAAATCATAAGCTT